>NW_026068168.1:663804-812948 GCF_014885135.2 Alexandromys fortis | reverse complement strand
AACCTGGAAACAACCTAGAACATATATATATATATATATATATATATATATGAGTACTACTCAGCAGTAAAAAAAACAATGACATCTTGAATTTTGCATGCAAATGAATGGAAATGGTTTGATTTTCATCCCTGTTACTGACGAAATGTGGTGCTGTGTAGGATTGAATAGTTCTTACAGACTGGTGATTTGAAAGAAACTGACCCCCCAAAGGGAGTGGCACTATTAAGAGGTGTGGCCTTGTTGGAGTAAGGTGTGGCCTTGTTGGAAGAAGTGTGTCACTGTGGAGGTAGGCTTAGAGGTCTCATATATCCTCAAGCCACACCTAGTGAGACAGACCATTTCTCATTGCCTGTGAGTCAAGATGTAGAACTTTCGCTCCGTCTCTATTACCATGTCTGCCTGCATGCTGCCTTGCTTCATGCAATGACGACAATGGACTAAACCTCGGAGCTATAAGAAAGCCACCACAATTAAATGTTTTCCATTATGTAAGTTTTCATGGTCATGGTGTCTCTTCACAGCAGTATAAACCCTAACTAAGACACAAATAACTGTATAATCCTGAAAAGAAGGCAGTGGTCATACCTTTTTCTTTTCATGTATGTGGGTGTTTTGCCTACGTGTATGCCTATGTGCCATATATGTGTGCCTGGTGCTTTGGAGACCAGAAGAAGGTCACGGCATTTTCTTCCCTAGAACTAGAGTTACACATAGTTTTTATCCACCATATAGGTTCTGAGAATGGAATCTTGGTAAGTTCTTGGTAAGAACTGTCAGGGCTCTTAATCAATGAACCATCTCACCAGTCCCATGTTCTAGCATTTTGTTGTAACCTTTGCAGCTTGTAATAGGATGGCCTTGCCTAAAACAATCATGTGTAATTCTCAATGAGCTCACACAAGGTCAATTTTGCTTTTTTATAATTAGTGTACAAATGAACGCCATTAACACATTTTCTTACATATATCATGAACTTAGTTCACACTCACCCCATTTCTTTTGCTTGTCTTTCTTCCCTTCTCCTACTGGTATCCTTTCTCAACTAAATATAATTGTTTTGTTTCTATTTTCATTATATATAATATATATGTGCATGTATAATCAAATTGTCCTTTGAAGTCAGATGAGGGTATTGGATCTCCTGGAACTGTAGTTACCAAATGATTGTGAGCCACCTGATTTGGGTTCTGGGAACTGAACTCTGCAGGGGCCACAAGTGCTCCATACATGAAGATGCTGCATAGGAGAAAAAATAAATATTTTTTTGTCTGGAATACATTTCATTTAATATTAGGACTCCCAGTTCTTATTTTTATGACTGATAAAACTTTATTGTATATGAATACTGCATTTCCTTTATCCATTCATCTGTAGATGCATATATAACCTGATTCTATAGCTTCACTGCTATGAACAATGACATGATAAGCACAGGTATGAGCACTTAGATTTCTTCAGACATGCACATGGAGTTTGTATAGCTGCACCATATGGGAGTTCTATTTCTAGTTGTTTGCAGAACCTTCAAACTGGTTTCCATAATGTCTATAGCAGTTTGCATTCATAATTGTTCTTATCACCCCTCCCCAATATCCTCACTAGCATTTATTGTTGTTTGTGAGAAGGTTGTGGTTAGAAACTAAAATATGGACATTTAGGAATTACCCCAGCTTGAAAACTGCAAAGGAAGATATTTGGTAGTTAGAATATCTAAGAAAGTGTAGAAAGAAGTTTCTGTCCTGCCCAGTCATGCAGCCATTCAATCCCAACAAAACACGCAAAGGCTTATATTAATTATAAACTAGTTGGACTTTTAGTTCAGACTTATTATTAACTAGCTCTTACAACTTAAATTAACCCATAATTTTTAATCTATGTTTAGCCACATGGCTTAATGCTTCTATCAGTGCAACATTTTCATCTTGCTTCCTCTGTATCTTTGGTGGCAACTGCAGTCTGAGCCTTTCTTCTTCCCGGAATTCTCCTAGTCTGGTCACCCCACCTATACTTCCTGCTGATTACTGGCCAATTAGCATTTTATTAAACCAATACAAGTCACGAATCTTTACAGGGTACAAGAGCATTATCCCACAGCAGAAAGGCTTAAAATATCACAAGATAGAAGTTAAATATAGAAGGAAGAATGCTGATGTGTTTACAGTTTTGAGTCCTATATTTAGAAATCATTTGAATCCCCTGTATTTCTTACATCTTCATGAAGCTGAGCACTTCCCCACAGCCTGGTTTCCAAGTAGATTTTTGCTTGGCCAATCTTTTTATAGCCAAAAACTTGGAAATGTTTTTTTATCACATCCTAACTTTTCAATGACAATCCAACTGGGATATAAAGCTTTGTAGTCCGAAGTCATTTAAAAATATTATCCTGACTTCATGTTGACATTAATAATTATGAGTTTGATTTTATTCTTGTTATTTTGGAGTCAGTTGTTTTATCTCTGGAATTTCTCATATTCCACTAGTTCTTGTATTTTAATTTTTCATTCAACTGTGCAATAGTGAGGTTTTGTTGTTTTTGTTCTGATTGATAATTTTGAAAACTCTGGATCATTTATATGTATAATTTAAGATATTTTTTTCCTTTTTTACTTTTTATGATAGAGAATTTTCTTCTCTCCTTCTCTTCTCTTAAGTAAACAAAATCTCCTTTCTGTAGGTTTTTTTCTTAGTTTTCTGGGTCTCCTCTATTTGCTCCCAATTAGTCTTCTGTTCCCTAGTCTCTAGCATTTCTATGACAATTCCTATTATTTTTAGCTTCTCAAAGCATTTACAGATAGTCTTAAAATCTTCTTCACAGCTCACTCATTTGCTCTTCTGCATTCATTCTCTGGTCCTAACACCTGTGTCCTTCATTCTATTGATCACAGATTTTTCTGACTACTACTTCAGCCTGACATATTTATAGGATTCAAAGCTTAGTATTCTATCTTCCAACAGTCTTGCCAAGCCATTCCTTAATGTCTATTCTGGCTCCATTTCTTTCTGCAATTCAGCTTCCACAGAGGTATGTTTTTCAGTTTGCTTCCCTTTGAGTATCTGAACCACTACTTATTTTAGTGTGCTGGTATATGCTACTTAAGGACAGGGTTCTTACTTAGGAGCCACGTGGCCTCTCAGGAAATGCCTGGTGTTACTGGAGTTATTTTTGATTGTCACATCTGGGTCACTGAAGAAGCTGTGTCACCTGGTAGGTGAGGACCAAGGATGTTATATTGCATGCAGCAGTCCATACCAATTACATGCAACTAACAATTATCTGGCCCTAACTGT
This sequence comes from Alexandromys fortis, assembly GCF_014885135.2. NCBI lineage: Eukaryota > Metazoa > Chordata > Mammalia > Rodentia > Cricetidae > Alexandromys > Alexandromys fortis. The sequence goes on along the minus strand of NW_026068168.1, from coordinate 809,657 downwards.
CACAATTGCTGAGACTTGAGTATACCTTAGCTAGCAGTCCTTGCTGTTCTATATATGTGATAATTCAAAGTTTAGTCCCAATGATAAACACCTCCTCCTGGCATTATGGAAGCAGACACCTTTTCACTCTAGTACTGTACCAGGAAGCTTACTGGGTAGGCAAATAAATCTCCAAAGGCTAGATGAATTCCCCAAATCCAAACAAGAAAGGAGAGAATTTTTTCCTGCTACTTCTCTCCATACTGACTGGACAGACAGGCTTCAGATTAAAGAGAGCATCCCTGCCCCCACCCCATCACTTGCAAAAGAGAGATAAGGTGAGAAGCTAGCTCTCTGTGGCAGTCACTGCTACAGAGAGGAGGCAGCAGCTCTCATATTGTAGCAGCTTCACAAGATAACCCTCCAGCCCTTAAAACTAAAATAACACTGAGTGCTTTATGAAAACTGAGACACCGAAGTGTCTCTTTAAATTCTATTCTTCATTAATGGATGATGTAATAGATTTTTGTAAGTTTCAATGGCATGAAATATATTTATGACTTGCTCTTTTCCCCTCTTTTGAATGGAAAATTGTTTTTCTTCCAACTCTGACAGTTGCCATACACATAAATATCTAGATAAGAAAAAAAAACAGTCTTTTCACCTTCCTGGCTTCTATTGAACAGTGTTGAACACCACAGGTCCGGTTTGCTATCTCAGTGAGCAGAATCACATTCCTATCCACTAATAACATTAATCAAAGTCGTCTTTTGTGACATTTAAATAAATGGATTTTTCTTTATGCACACAAGGACAATATAGACGATCTGTAGAGAAGGGATATTTATCACAGTGATGCATTTCTGTTATCGCATTGCTATTATTTAACCATTGATCCAGAGAAAGGCAACTGCTGAGGGTACCAAGATATTGTGATGGTAACAGAGAGGAATAAAAGGGCTGAGAAAAGTCAAAGATGGCTTTTATGGGCCACTTCCTGTGCTGTCTTTAGAGATTCAGTACATGATTTATACCCAAGATACAGACTTCAAAAGAATATTTTCCCATGGTAAAACACTTCTTCATATGTAAGCAAGATATACAATTCTAAAACATTTTAGAAAACAAATCTCATACAACCTTAAGCTCAATTTCTGAAAAACAGGTTTGTGTATATTTGAGTGCTGAAGGGGGAAATGACTTTAATTTTAAATATAATGTTTATATCTATTAATTTTCTCTCTTTCAGTAACTTGACATAGAACAATTTTCCATCTCATTGAGATCAAATAGCAAAGCAAAACCAATTATTTATCAGACGCTTGAAATAACACTGCGTGTAAACTCTATTCTAACTACAAGCATTGCTGAGCAGAAAGAAAAAATGAACTTGGCAGAAGCTGCATACATATTATCATTAGTTACTCAAGAGCAACCCAAATGACTTGCTTATCATCATATACATTTTCAATAATGTATAAACTTACATTCATATAAGTTTTCCATAAAGTATATTTTGGATTATAAAACAACTATGCAATGCTTTTTCATTCCCTGAGCATGTTAGTTCTGTAGTCATTCTGTCATAATTACCTCACAGAAGCAGCATAGAGAGGAAGGATTTCTTTTGGCTCACAGTTTTGAAGGAAACAGTCTACCAAAGGGAAATAATCACAGTGGGAGCACATCCCACCTAGGCAAAGAGACCCAAAACAGCAGGATGGGCCAGGCTAAAACCCTCACACCCAAAATGTCTCAAAACACCACCACCAGCTGCAAACCAAGTTCAAGTGTAAGCCCATTGGACATATTTCATATTTACAGTGTAACACCAGATAACACAAAAACCAATTTACATGAAAAATGCTTTCTAAATCGTATTTTCTCTTCTCCCATTTTTGAATTGAAGGCCAGAAAACTAGTACTTTCAAGTAACATCTGACTCCTCATGTTTTGTTTTGTTTATAAACAAAGTATTACTGGAATGCAAATATGACCATTTTTAATGCACTGTGTGTTCATGCTCATACCTGAGAAGAACAGAGGTTGGCCAACACCAGTTACTCTCCTCTTTACTCAATTACTCTGCTCTTTAACTTTTTGAGACAGGGTCTCTCAATGAACCTGTAGGTCACTGATTTGGTAAGCCCTTCCTGGACAGCAAGTCTCAGGGATCCTCCTGTCTTTGTTTTACCAGGGTTGTGATCCCAGGTGTGTGCTGCTTACAGTTGCCTTTTTACAAGAAGGATTGGAGTCTGAATTCAGGTCCTCATGCTTCTCCATTACAACTGTTCTGTGAAGAGATCAGCTCAGAATCTCCAGAAGGATGAACTCATTCATCTCTCTTACTGCTGTGTGCTGGAAGGGCCAGTGTTCTCTGCCCCTGAAGCTGGTTATAGAAGCTTCCAGATGATCTTATATACTTTGGTGACTCACGCGTTCTGGAAATTATCACTATCCTCTTTAAGTTAGACAAGTAGCAGTGATTCATACTTTTGTTGGCAGAATGAGAACCTTGGTTAGAATCAATAATCAAATAGCTGCTGCTGTCAAGTAAAAATGCTTCCAGCCAACCTTCTGTAGTAATGCTGTCCAAATGGATATGGCCTTGATTTATTAGGGAATAGATGGATGCATGGTAAAAGGTATCGATCTGCATGCACCCCAGACCCCCAGATCCTGGTAGTGGACTATTGATTTAGCATGTCATTAATGTTGCTTCTGTACTAAGCATTTCTTAATTGCTACTGTTATTTCTTCTGGAGTGAATGAGTTATTCTGGACTGGTTTTAAATTCCCAGAAAAATGGAGCATCACTAACTAAATTTTGCTGATTTCTAAGTTATTACTTTGTTATCTTCTTTATATCTGGGCTGAGAGTTTAAGTTTTAATGTATCATTAGACTTCTGAGCACCACTGCCCGAATTTTCTACCTACACTCTTGTGTTTGGCTATTTTAATCTGTCATTTATGGAAAAGAAAAAAACTCTAAGATCCTAAGATGATGACCAGTGTGCACATGTCTATTGACAGTTCTGTCAGCTGTTCTTTCTAGAGTCTAAGGTGTACAGTATATCATTTTGTTATATCCTCTTGATAGATCTGTCTTTTGGTGATCTTGAGATAGGTACCACATGATTTTACTAAACTAAATTGTGTTTTAGGGAGTGAAATATGGAGTGTTATTACTCCTGAGTTGTATTTAATTAGTTTCCCCTTGACTATCTTTTAGCTGTACCATTTGCATATAACCAGACTTTTACAAGATGAATTTATTTTTACCTATGACAATGTGATTACTTCCATGTCAAGCTTTATTTCTACTGTTTCATCAAGATTGTCCTATGTTATGAAAGTTTTACCCCTTTTTACTTTTATTTTTCTTCTCCCTTTTATGATGATTAATTGTTAGAGGCCATGGAAATATACAGCATATGGCAATTGATAATTTAGATGTCAACCCAACAGAGAAGTGGCTTTGATGGAGAGTAACCCTGTCCAGGCAAGGCCTGCAGACAATCAACTGGAAACTGTTGCTCACTTTTGCTAAAGCAGCTTGGTGTTTCCCCTAATACATGCTTCATAGTGTGTAATCCTATGTGATGTATATATGTAATATCATGATTACATCTCAATCTTATGGGAACACATATATATGCGTGGTCAGGAATATGATTTTTATTTAGCTACATAATTTTGATGTATAGACTACATGCTTCATAACTAGATCTATTTGTCCCACAAGGACTGCTTTGTTCCTTTTTGCTCAGATTAAATACACACAATTAGCTCATTTTCACCTCAAAGCAAGTTCAAACTAGACTAAAGCCTTTTTGTAAATCGACCATAAGTTTAAAACCATACAACTATGCACAAGGCCAGAGTTGCAGATGTCTAACCAGGTTGCTACACAAAGCACCCTAGGAAATGCATGCCAATTCTTCACTTGCCAGTCTGCTATCAATAGACCTATGTCTCAAAGTTTGTTACTGGGCACTGTTCCCCACCTATCTGGTCTTATTCCTGTAACCTTGAAACCTTGTCATGGCAATAGCTCAGCTCCCTTTTGCCTACTCTAGGAATGTGCTTTTGACCAATGAGAAGTACCTCTTTTAATGTTTTATTGCTTCAAGACTCCTATAAGACAGAGAGTTTTTAGGCTAGAGATAGAGAGGAGAAGAAAAAGAAGAGAAGCTAGGAGAAATTAAAGGTAGGACAGGACAATTAGAATAGAAGCAGAATAATAAAGAGACACATTCAGAGAAGCTCAGAATAAGAGAGCTCATTTGTTCTCCCTCAGATACCCAAAGAAAAATGTCCTTTTCACTTGCTGTTGTGTCCAATCTGAACCCTGAGGGGAGTCTTTGGGGCTGGACCTCAAAGGCTCTTGATAAGTTAATATAGATTGTCAATTCGACAGAATCTAAAACACCAAGGAAAGAAATCTATAGGTTTTTCTACAAGGTCTTCTTTAGATTATATTAATTGAGGTAAGAATACCCACGCCGAATGTGTGTGGGACCATTCCATGGGCTGGCACAGTAAACTGAATAAAAAGGCAAAAGTGAGCTAAGCACCTGCTTTTATCTATGTCTTGTTCCTGACTTCACATGCAATGTGAGCTGCTGCCTCAGGCTCCAGCAACTACGCTGTCCCCAACCACAATAGATGGTACCCTAGAACTGAGAGACAAAATAAACCCTTTCTTACATTATTTTTCAGGTATTTTGTCACAGTAACAAGAAAAGTGACTAACATATCTTTTTAAAATTTATTTTTAATTACCTTTTATATTGCCTCAAATTTGGCTATTTATCACATCTCTATAATTATGCTTGTTACTCTAGTCACTATATACACTGAATATTAATTTGTTTAATAAAATCTGAAGTCATTCTATAATTTTATTTCTCCTCTGAATATGACATTTATATCTTCTTATTCACAGGGTTTTAAGTTTTAATGTAAAATTGTTATTTCATCTCAGCATTTAACTAAATTAAGTGGCATTATTTCATCAGCTTGTGTTTACTACTTTTTATGAGCAACAAGTCTCCTAAAGTAGGCTCATGTCCTGAATGCTAAGATCATAGACATGCCTCATAAGCAAGCCCTCCCTTCTACTTTCTCTTATATATTCATGGTGAGGATTGTATTTGACTATCCCTTTGGGTGTCATGTCTGTGACGTGTGTAGATTATCTATTTCTGAACAAAAGGATCTTTATTTTATGTTTGTGTATTGTTAGCAGTTGCTTGGCTTCCCACCTAAGTTTCCTAAAAATAAATCCAGCTATCATTTCCATCTCCTTGTAGTTAACCCCTGTTTCTCTGTGGTATCTTAAGAATGTCTCTGTGATCTGAACAATGTGTGGCCACATATGATGGAATGACTTTATGCTTATTTACATTTTCATATCACAGTGTGCATTGTTTATGGGATGACTTCATTTCTAAATAATGTGGGATACTATTCCTTTCTGAATGAAATACATTAGCTGCGATATCTTCAAATACTCTTTCTGTGCACCTGCACCATGCTCTGAGACAGTTACGTTTTATGGAAGTAGTCTGATACCATCTCAGGCAGGCCTCCCAAACCCGACTTCTCTTTCTTCTTTCTATTTAAATCTCCTTTTCTTTCTATTCCTTTTTTTCTCCATCTATTCTAATGTTGTACCCAAAGTACTTAAAGAACATTCCAAGACACACTTTGTTATAAAAGGCTTTTCTACACCACAATGAACACTATGAGATCATTATTTCTACAAACACAATCTGCCCCAAAATTTGGAGTTAAACACAATATGATAGATGGTAGAGTGACATGGATGTAAAGATGGCAACAGAGAAGAATGAAGGAAGTCTGTAACATAACAGAGCTTCAAGGAAAGGGGTTAGAACTCTCAAATGAAGAAAGTTTAAAAGCTGTCTTACTGAGAACTTGACACAGAAAGGTAAGTTGTGACATAAGCAGAAAATGGGCAGATGCAAGGGACAACAAAGACAAAAGAACTGATGAGCAAAGGACAATTAAGAATAAAGCAACCACTTTAATCCCAGCACTCGGGAGGCAGAGGTAGGCGGATCTCTGTGAGTTCGAGACCAGCCTGGTCTACAGAGCTAGTTCCAGGACAGGCTCCAAAGCCACAGAGAAACCCTGTCTCGAAAAACTAAAAAAAAAAAAAAAAAAAAAATAGAGCAACCAGAGGCGATATTGATGTCTATGACCCTCGTTATCACCTAAGGCAATGGGAACGTCCATGGTCTGTGCTGCCACCTAAAACCATGTTGATCTTCATAGGTTGAGCTACCATGCAAGGCCATGTTGATATGGGTGGCTTATGCAGCCACCTGGGGCCACGTTGACATACACAGTGCTTAGGAGGTAGAAGCTAGAGGATAAAGAACTCAAGGTTATCCTCAGCTACATATTGAGTTTTGAGGCCAATCTGAGTATCATTTGACTTTGCCTAAAAAAATAAAGCCATAGTAAATAAAAGATTAAAACTTTTAACTAGTATCTAAGTCAGTAGTTTTCAACCTTCCTAATGTTGTGACCTTTTAATACAGTACCTCATGTTGTGGTGACCCTTAAGCATAAAATTATTTTTGTTGCTCCTTCATAACACTAATTTACTACTGCTATGAATCATAATGTAAGTATCTGATATGCAGGATATATCTACTGTGTGACCCCTGTAAAAAGGCACTTTAATCCCCAAGGTTCTTGAGGCCCTAGTTGAGAACCACTGATCTAAGCAAATCCATGTGTTGTTTTACTAGGAAATAAATAATGGACTAATTGCAGATTTTTTTCACTAAAATATTTAATTTGCAATGACAAAAAATAAACATGCAAATTTGAGTGAAAATGCTTTAAACCTTAAATTTTGTAATCAAGGCTTTATTCAAATATAAAAGCAAAAGAAATGTATTCTCATGTATTCCTGCCCTCAAATAATACTCAGAAGTTCTTTTGAAAGATAATTCTGGAAAATGGACTCTAATCAGTGGAAATTACCTGAACTGGCAAAATTAAAACACTCCGTGATTTGTGAGTCATGTGCTCACATGTGAGACAAGTGCTCATAAAGAATCACAAACTATAAGTTTTAAAGATTGGATGAATAACATAAGGGAAATAGAAAAGTAATGCCAAAATAACTTTCAAAAGGAATAAAAACATGGCAAAACTGTATATCAGAGAAATGTAAGCAGGGACCAGATCAGAGACCTTGAAAGCTGTATCATTTCTATATATATTCATTTCTCAGGCAGATTCCTTTGTTTGCTGTGATTTTATTTGCTATGTGTTGGTATGGTGACATCATGAACCTCAGAAGCATCACACATCCCCCTAGATCCAAGAAGCCTGCAAACTTTGTTCCTGTGCTAGGTGAGCATCAAAATGAATGGCTCCCATTCTATGTGTAGTTATACAATTCATTCTTCTAGATACTATCAGGATGCCTTCTGTGCCACTCCTAGATGCCTAAGTAGAAAAAAGTCCAATGTACTTGGAGGAGTTTCCAAACAACTTCTGCACGAACAAGAAAACAGATTCAGTGGGAAATAGCCAGATGACATGACATCAATTGATACATTTACACTGGATTGTTTTTTTTTTTAAACAGAGTAAAAGACTTGACCACATAACAAAGAAGTAATAGACAAGGGTGGCAGAAAATGTGGAAGTTAGAGAATATTCTGCCCATAATGACATAAGACAAGAAAATAAGCATGGGATCCAGCTTCTACAGGTCTGGGTTGGTCTTTTAGGTAAAGTAGATTGAGTAGGTAGATAGACTTGTTCTGTTAGAAGGTAAGAATAGGACAAGATCCTTGTATCAAGAGTATCATAGCAGGAAGCTGAATCTTTCCTATATGATTGCATGTCAGCACTTAGAACTCTGGGTAGTCTGATTCACATAACTGATGCTGTATGTAGTAAAGAGAGATACAAGGAACAAAGAGAACAAGGCTTTGCGAGATAACGGGGGAAGAACAATTTTGGAAAGAGTCTCTTGAACTTTTCAGAGTATATATAACATTTCAGAATGTTTCACTTATCACATACATGCTTGCATTAAATGAAGGTACTCAATACACAGTAAACCCTTTGTATGCCCACTTCCATACATTCCATCAATGGGTGATGGATTAGGCTTGTTTGACTGTGCATATGCTGAGCATATATAAAGGACTTTTGTGTAGCATTCCCTAATTGCTACAGTATGAAACAAGCATTTATGGACATGAGTACGGTGAGGGGGAAGTCCTGGAACAAGGTCTCCAAGTCTCCAAGGATAACATGGGATGACTGTGTTCCTGAGGAGGCTGATGGAAGGACAAATTTAAAAGAAATATCTGAGGCAATGATAAATGAACCAGAAGATGAACCAAATTAACAAATGAACCAAAGCCAGAAAAGGAGAGATGTAGAAGTCAAAAGTGATAAACAATGAGGAAATCATGTTCCTAGACATCACTGACTATCCCTTCTCAATAGATGGTAGCTATAATCAATGTCTCTTGCTCCCATCGGACATCTGTATTAGTTCTCCAGAGTCACCAACGAATGGCAATAAATTGGATGCCACACAAATAGGGGAACTCATCCTCTTCCAGTTCTAATGACTAAGTCTAACACCAGGTGCTGGCATTGTTGGTTCTTTTGGGGAGCGAAGATCCATGTGCAGCCTCGCATTTAGATTCTAGGAGATGGCAAATGTCCTTGCCACTGTTAGTCTTCACTATGCAGCATCAACATTCCATAGTTCTCTTCAGTTACATAGGTACCTCCCTTTCCTCTCTGTGTCTGTTTGCCTCATCACAGGACTCCAGTTCTACTAAATTAAGGGTCTGCTCTACTCCACTATGAACATGTTATAATTTAACTAATTATATCCACACAAGCTATACTCTTGGGTTCTAAAAAGGAGAGGATTCTTGATTTCCCCCCACACTACCCAAATCTAGAAACTCTATTTTATATAGAATATGTCCAGTGCCCATCAAATCTTTTCATCCTGTGGAAAACTATAGTACCCCATAATCTTAATTTGTGTTGGGTGACCTCAAGTGCCTCATCACCTCCATAGTCCTAAATCCATGCTTTCACTAAAACTATCTGAAAATAAAAATCAGATGCTATTGCTACCCAGCTTTACCATTCCATTTTCTGGTGCTTTAAAAAATATCCAAGACTGGGAACTTTATAAGTAAATATATATATATGTATGTGTGTGTGTGTGTGCGCGCGCATGTGTGTGTACATGCCACAGGCCAGCTTCTTCTATTGTTCCTACCTGTATCTTTAAAAATTTTGTTATTGTGTATACATGTGCTTTTGATGTATTTATATGTGCGTATTCCACANATATGGTTCAGTGTTGAAAGTTCAAGATCATGTCATCAGCATCTTCTTTTCCCTGGTTAAGAGCCCCTTGGCAGTATCACAATGTAGCAGATAGCATTGTTGTGCTGTGCAACATGGAGTCAAACAGCAAGATGGAAAGACAAACGTGTGGAAGGGAACAACAGCCTTACTCTCAGCCAGTCTCACAGCAAATCCAGTCCTGTAAGCATAAAGCTGTTCGCAGTGAAACTACACCGGCTATAGAAAACAGGAGCAGATGATGCAAAGTCAAGTAAGTTTGGAGATAGGAAGATAATTCTTCCAGAGAATTGCCTGGGGATCACCAGAAGAGAATAATACAAGAAGTTGAGGGAAAAGGCAAGCGAGGCACCTGATGCAGGTGTTTTAAGTCACAGAATTAACCAGTACTCAAGAAGATGGATCACTTCAGTTCTCTCCTCCCCTGCATCCTTCAGCCCTTGTCACTGAATTGCAAATATCTTGGAACTGATCCTCTATCAGTTCATTCTATTGGCCTATTCTATAGGTTGTTCATTTAAAATTTATTGTTTATCATTGCCGCCTATGGAAATCCATGTCTTTAATGGCTGACATGAATTCCCACCTATCTCACAAATGTAAATGTCAGCTGAATCTGGACCAGTCTTAGCCCATTATTGGTCCCCACTAAATATTTGCGGTATATTTGCTGAATTTTCTTCATCATGAATAGTCTTATTGGGCACTTATTACCTAAGTGAAAATTGTACCTTTGAGTCTTGATAGCTCCATAGTATGTTTTACCATAAACATTTGACTGACAGAATATCTGTTTGAGAGCCTATGTGCATATTTACACACAGATATGGTGTATGTGTGCATGATGTATATGTATGTGTGAGACTTTTGTGCGTGCATATATAAGTGTGTAAAGATACAAAGTACTCTGTTGTACAAAAATAAGACTGATCTACAGAGTCCCTCACTCAGCAACTTGTCAAGTGGGAGGAACTGTATGAAGCCTTATGACTTCTGAGTCAGATCATGAAGGTATAATTTTAATAGTGGCTTTTTTGTCTGTCTTCCTGCAGTGGGTGGCAAAAGGCAAGGACTTTTGTTTCTTAAGTCCAAGGGTTGGGAAGATGGCACAGACAGTAAGTAGTCTGCTTGTCCTGCAACTATGATTATCTGTGTGCAATTCTCTGCACCAATCAAAAAAGTTGAGCCCAACAAGTAGCTGTGTACCTATAACTTAACACTGAGCGTGGTTCAAGCCAGAGACAGGCAGATCCTGGCAGCTTATTAAGCAGCCAGCCCCCCCCCAAAAAAATGGTGAGTTTTGGGTTCAGTGAGAGACTCTCTCTCAAGAAATATGAGCTATCAAGAAAATCATCTTATGGCAACCTCAAACATAGATAAGTACAATTGCGCACACATATGTACACATACACACATGTACCACAAAGTTTCAGCCATTTTAAATTTTATTTGTTTCTGGATTGAATTACGAATTTTGCCTATGTTTGGAAAAAAGCATGCTTTCTTTTACTGAGAATTTGAATGCATAATTAAAGGAAAAACAAACTTGAGTACCCTGTAGAAACTTTTCTCACACACTCTAATCAGGGATCAGTAGGGCTTAGGGAAGACTGGGCAATCTGATGTACACATAAAGAAGGCTTGATGTGATTAATGTGATTTCAATTGCTCAGCAATCATCGATGTACTGGATGTGAGACGCAGACCCTCCAGGCTGTAGCATCCTGTTCAAGTATGGACTGCATCTCCAAGTCATTAGACAATAACCAGCATGAGCTGCCCAGCCCCTTCAGGTCTGCACATACTAACGCACAGTTTTAGAAGCAGTCTTCAAGGAAGAAGGATGAACTTAGGAGCTGGCTTGAGGAACCAGCCCCTGAAAAGATGTGCAGAATAAGAAACAAAGACAGCAGAAATCAATTCCAGGCAGACAAGTGTGTCAATTTTATTTAATTTTTCAGACAGATTGAAAGAGAGGCCAAAGGGATTACATTAGAGATATTTGAATGTCCCAAGAAAATCAACAGGTTCTCAAAATGATCTCTAATTGATACTTCTCTGCACTAACCTCTCAGTGATTTTCCACAAGTCACATCTGTGAATTTATACTGAAGTCAATACAAGACATATAATCCTTTAGGGGTCATGGTAGGGATAAAAGAAATGCTTTCCATATCTTTTTGTAAATTTTTAATTTAAAGAGGGAAACATTAGCAAAAACAAAATGTCATTGGAGAAGGTAGAGGTTCCTAATAAGAAAAGACTGAAAGCTTTAGTGCATCATTAACTAGCATTTTCTGACATAGTTCGCTGCTTTCTCGAGATAATAACTGCAGTACTTGGCTTCCAAGGAAGAGGGGGCGGTGTGCACCTATAACCCCAGCACTTGGGAGGCTGAAGTCTTTTGTAAACTGAATGTATTCAGAAGCAGGGAGCCCAGCTTTCATAAAAGATCCTGTTTCAAAAGAAAGAGAGGGGGTGAAAGACAAAAGGAGGGAGGGACGAAAGAGGGGAGGGGGTAAGAAAGGAAGGAGGAAATTGCAGAAAACTGTATTGTAGCAAGTATGATTTTGCTTCCCATTTTAATACAGTCAAGCTCAGGAAAACAGCCCAGGGCTCTGGAGAGAGATAAACAGAATAGCAAATCCAAGCTTTCCAATTACTTCACTATCATAGCCTTGAATTAATTTGCATAGATGCTAATGAATCCCAAATATTAAGATATAATACCAAAAGTTATTTTGTAAGTTAAATCAGTTTGCAAGTTCAGATCCAAGGAGAGATGTATGCTGGCAGGACCTACAAGGAGAAACACATTCTGAGTCCATTATAGGACACCAATGATGGATAAGAGTTGGATTTGACAAAGCCAGAAAGAAATAGGGAGTGTCCTCTGTCTAGACACTTGTGAAAATATATTTGAACAAATGAAGAATAAAATGTTTCAACTTGGGCTGGGGTGCACCTCAGTGGTAGAGTGTTTGTCTAGTATGCATCAAACCTTAGGCTATTTGCCAGCCTCACAATAATAATAATAATAAAGATAGAAAGGACCATGCATCACGCCTAGGCTAGTGGCAAGTCTCACAATAAAAATAATAAATACAGAGAGGCTATAACCTGAAGAACAGAAAGTGCATTTTAGAATCTCTTCCCCAGCACTGAGAATGAACTGTCTGCTTTAAGAAGCACCAAGGGCAGTCTACATATTATCCAGCTTTCCATCACTGTAAGAAAACACCTGAGGTAATTTATATACAAAATGGTTTATTATTTTGACTCATGATTTTATATGTTCTAGTTCATGATCAGATGACCTCATTGCTTTGTTTACATCAGAATGGATGGTATAGAAGAGCAAAACCACTCACCTCATTAAAGGAGAAAGAAGGGACCATAGCCCCTCAAGCCACTTCATAAACAGTTTCCTAATGACCTAACTTTTTCCCTTCCTGTCTTACCTCTTAAAGCCCCACTGTCTCCCAATGGCACTATACCAGGAATCAAACCTTTATTAATGGGCTTTTGTAAATCATCCTCAATTCGCATTGCATAACACTCCCGCTACATGAACTGGAACAAATATATCTAGGATCAACAATGGTATGAGATCTCAGGCACAAACCCATAGGGAACTCCCAAAATAGCAGATCGTGTGTGTGTGTGTGTGTGTGTGTGTGTGTGTGTGTGTGTGTGTGAGAGAGAGAGAGAGAGAGAGAGAGAGAGAGAGAGAGAGAGAGAGAGATTGTGCATTTTCACATGTGTTCAGGTAGGTGCACATGTTATGTATATGTTCAAGTACACGTACATGTGTGCAGATATCAGGGGTCAATGCCAGATGTCTTCATCAATTACTTTGCATATTATTTTTAACAGGGTCTCTTAGTGAGCTTCAAGTTTACTGATGTGGCTAAACAGGCAGACCAGAAGGGCCAAGAGATCCTCCTGTTTCCAGCTCGCTGATTTTGGTATTTACAGGCACACATGCTGCACCTAACACTTTTATGTGAGTGCTGGAAACCAGCTCACTTCCTTGTACTTAAGTTGCAAGCCCTTTATCAATTGAGTCATCTTGCCAACCTGAAAGACCCTGATTTCACATCCTGATGTCTGTGAGCCCTCTGGATGTATGACCCACATGTGTGCCCTTCCCTGAGGTTAACACATGACTGCTGTCTGAAAGGTAAACAAACCTTTGTGTGCTCAACTGAGTACCACCAGTCCAGGGGATTCTGACCTTATCTATTTATTTTGTGACTATCTAGAAACTAAGAAATATCAAACATGAGCTTTTTTTATCAAATACTCTATATCTTGTGTTTCGGATAGAGAATTCAAATCTTTTTAACTCCTCAACTTGTAGGACTTTTATGCAAATGTTTTATCCCCCTGCTACCACCCAGAAACCTTTGTTTACCCAGAGGCTCACTGCTATATTCCTGGATTTACCTTTTCTTCATTGTTTGTGCACCAATTCTTTTCAGACTAGCCAACTTAATTAGGACTATGAGATCAGACCCCAGCTAATGGAGAATAGATGCAGTTAACACCTGAGTTAGAGTAAAAAACAAATAAACCCAATGTACTTTTGTCTGCGCGTGTTCACTCTTCTGAGAATACCCACTTGATCAAGAACAAAGTTTGCTTTGCCCAGACACTTCAATTGGAGTGGTGGCCTCTTTGTGACCCCCAAATGGATTTCTAACAAAATCCACAACAAAATAATAGCAACAAATGACGGTGAAATTCATGGGCTGCTTTGTGTTCCTTCACATATATTAGTTGTGCTGTCCAGTTCAAGATGCCTGTAAAGGTGAACTATGCTAACACAATTGATTTTGCTGAGAATCTGTCTCCATCAGCAGGAGCAAGGCAAATAAGTCTCAAGCAGCTAAGGATTGCCTTCAAAATTCCCAGGGAAGTTTCAAGCCACAGGTCTTCAATATGATCTGCTGCTGTTCTCTCTTCCATTCTCCCAGGTTTATCTAATTTGCTGCAATGCGCTGTTCTGTCTGTTCACATGAGTCATACTGCCCTTTTATAATCATGTGTGGGTAGACAATACACAAAGGGGTTGTCAGCCAGTGTCTGAGAGAAGAAGTCCAAGTCACCAGCCTGGGAAGTTGCAGAACACAATCATTCATAAGCATTCTTGTTTTGATGGGGGTCTTCCATTATATAATGGTTCAGAGTTGGGGTGTTCCTCTTTAGTGCCACACCTATCCTTGAATCTGTTCGCTAAACGTTGGTCTTTATCCCTGAATTTGCACTTCAAATCTCAGTGCAGAAGTCTAGGTATTGTTGCTGTTTCCAAAACTCAATTTCTACTAGAGTTGGCTCCACCCCAACTCCTGGCTCTAAAGCCACCTCCTCCAAGTAAGCTTCTCTTATACTAAAAATCCCAGGACTCTTCCCTAGTCCTGAAAAAAAACAGGACTTTTAGTTACATATTTGTCATTTGCAATCAAATCTTAGTTAAGCAATTCTATTCCATAGCACAGAATGACTCTTTGTGATTCTAAGCTTATCCACACCCTCTAGTCTCAAGCACAGGTGAATTACAATACCACTGCATCCTAATTATTATCCTGCCCTTCAAAAGCAGGTTGTCTCTAAGAAATATATCTTGATATCGTCTGTGGCAGGATTTGAAGTCTTATATACTAAGAAATAGATCTTCCTCTTCCAGCATCACAAATTGGAAATTCCAAGATAAGAGATTTATGTTTAATTAGGCATGATTAGCCTCTCAACACACTGATGGTCTTAAGAAAATTACGTCCCTTTTGTTTGCATGTTGCATTAATCACATTTTTAAAGTTGTGGCCTCACAGAGCACAGGCTGGCCTCAAATTCTTTATGTAGCTGAAGATAATCTTGGTCTTCTCATCCTTCTGCATTTACCTCCCAAGAGAATGTGAGAAAATGAAATAAAATAAAAGAAGGAAGATATGACTACTCCTAAAGTATGGAGAAGAGTTTTCATTGTAGATATAAGGGAGAAGGCAGGCAGAAGAATCCAGGCTAAATTTAGCCAGTAGAGAGGAGAGGAGGTGAAGAGCAAGATGGCAGCAGCTGATCCACCAAGCAGGCCCCCTGGCCAAGAAGTCAAGAGGCCAAGAGACCAAGGGATCAGAAGACCAAAAGACTAAGGGACCTGTTGAATTACATAGGGATCAGGTGAGGTGCAGAGAAGTGGAAGCCCAAACCCTGGGAGTGAGGGGTTTAGGGTAAGGGACCATATAAGAAGCTGGGAGGTGGTGGTCCATGCCTTAATCCCAGCACTTGGGAGGCAGAGGCAGGAGGATCTCTGTGAGTTCAAGGCCAGCCTGATGTGGGAGTGATTTCTTATTAATAAAGAAACTGCCTAGGCCCCTTGATAGACCAACCCTTAGGTGGGTGGAGTAAACAGAACAGAATGCTGGGAGAAAGAAGCTGAGTCAAGGAGTCGCCATGATTCTCCCACTCTAGACAGACGAAGGTTAAGATCTTTCCTGGTAATCCAGCTCATGGGCTACACAGATTATTAGAAATGGGTTAAATTAATATGTAAGAGCTAGCCAATAAGAGGCCAGGCAGTGTTTAAAAGAATAACAGTTTCCGTGTAATTATTTCGGGGCATAAGCTAGCCATGCGGGCGGCCGGGTGCCAGGGACGCAGCCTCGCCGCTCTTATCACTACACTAGCCTAGTCTACAAGAGCTAGTTCCAGGACAGGCTCCAAAGCTACAGAGAAGCCCTGTCTCGAAAAAACCAAAAAGAAGAAGAAGGAGGAGGATCAAAGGAAGAAGGAGAAGAAGTAGTAGTAGTAGTGGAAGGAACCACAGGTACTAAGGGTAGCTGAGAGTGCTGGCCAGTGTCCTCTTTGATATGTTAATAACACACCTCAGTTAGCCATTTGTCCCTGATCTCTGAGACCTAACACCAAGTAATGAGATTTTAGGTTTATGCAGTCACCTGGTTTATGCAGCCCTGGAACTAGAGCCTAGGACATCATGCATGCAAAGCAAGCCCTTTGCTTACTGAGCCACACCCACAGCCCCATTGTATGTGTTTGCTTCTTTGTTTTTGTTTTCTGAGACTAAGGGAGATATGGAATAGAAAAGAGGAAGTATTGACTGCTTAGTGGTGAAGATAAAACATAAGTAAATAAATCAGAAGTAAACATAGAAAGAGCTAAACCAATAGTAGTCATGGGTATGACTCCCCACCCACCTACCCAGATCTAGCTCTGCAGATAACAATGATGATCTTAGAAGTTTCCTTTTTGGAGGTAGTTAGAGTCTCCTATGGTCCAACCACTGCTCCATGTTTCCTGGATAGTATGTTTAACAACATCACAGATGATGGCATCACCTATTTGTACAACCTTTGTACGGTTGAGCATTTTCACCTTCTAAACTGACCTGGACCAGCAGGTCATTCTTCAGTGACAGGGTCCAAAGCAAGAGTACCAGGAGATGTGAAGATAAATAAGACAGGAAACCATGGTGTGTGTTTAGGGGGTGCATGAGCTGACAACTTATATCCATAAAAGCTTATTAAATGCTATGTTTCAAACCCAGGACAAAAGGCTGAAGTTCCTATTTAATATATCAAAGCAGACCTGGTCTCCAGACATTTCAGTTACCCATACTTTTTGTAACATTGAACCCCTAGCTGCTGTACCTGGTTCCCTCTCTCCCCACTCCCCTTCTCCCTACTTGGTTCAGTTCAGTCTGGTCATGAACACTCTGGACTCTCCCAGAAGTGTCTGCCTCTGGCTATGTTCCCCTTTTATCTAAAATAAACTTTCTCTTCCACTGTATCTAGGAGCAGTCATGTCCTTTTCCTTTCCTTTTTCTTTCTTTTTTTTCATTCATTAAGAAGTACAGAATCTTCTATATTTCCAGGGGAGAAATGAAAAAGCATCTGTGAAAAGCTTTCACCCAAAAGGTGAAGTCAGTGGGAAGGCAATCAAACAATATTGCACAAAGGGAACAGAATATCTCAAGGATGTCAGAGACCAGCACATTGTGGCCTTGAGACTGGTAACAATATCCTCTTAGCATTGGGAGAGCTGGACTCTCAGGATCCAAGGCCGAGCTCCCCCAGAATCCTGGCCCCAGGCCATTACTGGCTCTAGCGAATGAATTCCTGATTGAAGAAAAGGAACTATACTCCTCCATATATTTTAGGGCCTCAGGGAAATCTGTGTATCAGACAAACCTTGAGCACTAAATATCTGTTTATATGCATAGAAAAAGGCTCTTGGAAGACTTAATCAGAGAGGCCCCTCATTGCAGTGAATAAAAGTGAATGTAGAAAGCTGTGGCTGTACAAGAGGCTGAGACTAAAAGGATGGTTGAGGGCTCAGTCTTAAGGAACAGATTTATAGAACCTTAAGATTATGGAAAACAATAAGAAAAAGAGAGCAGAAAGAATATAAAAGCCAGAAGGTTGCAAAATGCTGAGAAATGTCACCTTCTAAGAACAACACGGCCATAGCAACCATAAACTCAGCAGCTGCACCTATTGGCATTGGACCCACACAATCCACTCTGCCCAATAGTCTCACCATGGTCTGGTGCAGGACAATTGTCTATAGTCTATCAATTATGTTTTAAATAAATGCTGATTGGCCAGTAGCCAGGCAGGAAGTATAGGTGGGACAACCAGACAGGAAGTAGAGGTGGGTCAATGAGAACAGGAGAATTCTGGGAAGGAGGAAGCCGGTTCCTCCCAAGTCCTGTCCCAATCACAGAAGAAGGAAGATGTGATTGCCCCGCTGAAAAAGGTACCGGGCCAGGTGGTTAACATAGATAAGAATAACGGATTAATATAAGTTATAAGAGTTAATAAGAAGCCTGAGCTAATGGGACAATCAGTTTACCATTGATATAGACCTCTGTGTGATTTCTTTGGGGCTAAAATCTGTGGGACCTGGTGGAAGGACAGAAACCAGGCAGGACAGAACCCCGGACAACAAGGCCTTACTGTTAAACTATGGCATCTAAGAGATTCTTGGGGAGAGAGAGGCATATACAGTTGCATAAACAATAGTAACCATACCAACACTTCATAGATAGTTCCAAACCCAGGGTCACACAGAGAGTCCTAGTTAATATCAATGGGACACAATATAAAATAAAAAGTAATGAATATGGGAAACAGATTTGTAAGGAAGAGGAGGCACTATCAGGGGTACGAGAAAAATAAGAGAGAGATGGGGAAGAACAGTCAATGAGTTATACACATGTATGAAACAAACTTGATTTTTAAAAAGTCTCATATTTTTGTTGTTTTTTAAAGTGAGATTTCTCTTAGCCCGTGGAAAACCACTACTGATTTCAATTTTTAAGTTTGTTCTTCCTTCCCGCTGGTTTTGTTTTCATGTCCTATATAATCAGGCTGACTGTATGTATTCCTAACTCTTTCTGTAGACTGTGTTGTTCACTGGAAGATGAAACATCTGCCACAGGAGAAATAAATTTGACAACCCAAATTGACCCTGCTGCAGGGTTTACTTGGCTAAGCAGATACAAATAGCATTTTTTAAATTTTCTGCCTTGTGTGTTTTTGTTCTTGAAAGACATCAATTAGTGACTGTCATGAGGAATAGGAGCTTCTCAGACTTCAGGGACTTTCTTCACTTCAGGACAATTAGGACAGAAGAAAAGAATTGCACAAAATGTTCTTTGCTACATGCAGTGCAGAAGCCTGAAACTTTGCCACACATAGCTAGCTGGCTGGCCAGTGACCTCTAAGAATCACCCTGGATCCTCCTCCTGTTGTAATTACAACCACAAACCACCATGCTCAGCTTCTCTTTCATGGGTTCTGGAATTTGAGTTCAGGTCCTCATGCATTCAAGGCAGGCCATCTTCCCATCCTCAAGGCCCTGCCTCCTAATATTACTTTGTCAATTAAGTTACAGCATACACGTTTTAGAAGAACACATACATTCAAGCCTTAGCATTAGTAACAGCTGCTCCACTGGTGTTTGATGTACGTGGTGGAGACCACTAACCCTATCCCCTATTGCTAAATGCAAAGAATGACTCACTAAGCTCCGCTTCTGTTCACTGAGCTCCGCTTCTGCTCACTGAGTTCCACTTCTGCTGTTGAAATAGGAGCGGCGGCGGGGCTGCGTCCCCAACACCCCTGCCGCTTGGCTAGCTTATGCCCAAAATAACAACACACAAACTGTATTCATTTAACTGCTTGACCCATTTCTATCTAGCCTCTTCTAGGCTAACTCTCGCACCTGGACTAGCCCATTTCTAATCATCTGTGTAAGCACCCCAAGGTGCGCTTACTGGGAAGATTCTAGCCTCCGTCCATCGTGGGTTGGAGCTGCCTGGGAGAGCAGAGCATGGCGTCTCTGCTCCAGAGAGCAGAGCTGTCCGGTCCCTCTGGAAGCAGAGCAGAGTCTAACCTCACTTCCTCTTCCGCCCAGAATTCTATTCTGTTTACTCCTCCCACCTATGCTTTAACCTATGAGGCCAAGCAGTGTGTTTATTACTTAACCAATGAAACCAACAGATTGATATATGACACTGCTACATCATTCTGCAATAATTATAATGGTTCAATTTTGCCCCAGCCATTGCCTGCTGATTCACAACCAAATTAAAACTCCACATAGCAGATTATCATCTGGAATCTTGTGAATGTCACAATTCTCAAGGAATTCCTAACTTGCATCATCATCATTATCATCGTCACTATATGATATGCTGTCTTAACAAAGGATCTAGTCATTCCAAGATGTATCTATCTACCAGCA
Organism: Alexandromys fortis; assembly: GCF_014885135.2. Taxonomy (NCBI): domain Eukaryota; kingdom Metazoa; phylum Chordata; class Mammalia; order Rodentia; family Cricetidae; genus Alexandromys; species Alexandromys fortis. The sequence continues at coordinate 789,511 of NW_026068168.1, read as the reverse complement.
CTTTAATTCTTAGCTTTGTGTTCTCTGAACAAGCAACTATATTTGAATATGTTCCTGAATACCTTTATCAGGAACTCACTCCATGTCATCTTTTCATTTCTTCAGCTTTTTTTCTTCAATAAATTCCTGATGCTATCTCCCTATCTTATCATTCCCTATGAAGAAAATGCCACCACTGTTTACTCTTTCTTTGTATACTACTCTAAGCCAATGTATCACAAGTCATACGATCTTAATGGGATATACTTGGTGTGTGTGTGTGTGTGTGTGTGTGTGTGTGTGTGTGTGTACATGTGGAGGCAACAGAACAACTTCAAATGTCATTCTTCAGAATCCAGGAGTCATTTGCCTTGTTTATTGAGGAAGATACTGGGGTTAGGCTGGATGGCCAAGAAACCATAGTAATCCACCTGCCTCTGCCTCCTCAGCTCTAGGATGACAAGCATGTGCAATCACCAACATTTTTTTTAAGATTGGTATAATTACAACATTTGTCCCTTGCCTTTACTCCCTCCAAACTCTCCCATATACCCCTACACCCTCTCCTTCAAATTCATGATCTCTAACAATTTCACTAAATGTTATAATATAGCATTCATATATTTTATATTGCATAAAAGTTCCTAAGTATAACCTACTCAGTCCATATAACTATCAGGGTTGACCATTTATTGCTATGCAACCAATAGGTGTGCTCTTCCCCAGGGAAGACCCACCTCCACTGCTCTCAACTCTCCTCAGTTGCCTATAGTTCTTTGTGTGGGGCTTGAGGCTTGTGAGTGCCTTCCAGCCCACTTACTCACAACTTCTTTACATGAGTTCTGGTGCTGAAACTCAAGTCCTGATACTTGTGAAGCGAGCACTTTCTTGACTGAGCTATCACCTCAGCCTCCTTCAATATGCTGCTTCATTATCCATGTGAGATATGCAAGGGCATTTCTTTGCATTCCTTCATTGAATAATTAAAAATAGTTCCTCTAATTGACATCCATGACTTCTAGACTCTCCTACCAATTCATTCCCCCACAGAGCTGCAGACTCTCCTTCTGAAGCTGAATTCTAATTCTGTTATATCACTATTTAATATTGCACAGTGGCTCTGCTTTCTTTCCAGAAGAAACCAAGCACTATCCTATGCTAAAATAGCATGGAGAGACACCTGGCCAACTTCCTACTACAAAGATCATAGCAGACCAAGTGCCTTACCTTGAGAATTTATTCCTGAATCACACGCTGCACCACAGTGAACCTTCTCATGAGTTGCTCCCATGAGTTATGAAACTCAGAAGCCATGCTAACACGGACACATTCTGAGAGACATGGGTTGCTTTTTGCTTTGTTTTGTCTTACTTTTTAAAAAAGTCAAGACCCAGCAATACCACTTTTGTGTATATAGCCAAAGGATGCTCAATCATACCACAAGGACATGTGCTCAACTATGTTCATAGCAGCATTATTTTTCATAGCCAGAACCTGGAAACAACCTAAATGTCCCTCAACCGAAGAATGGATAAGAAAAATCTGGTACATTTACACAATGGAGTACTACACAACAGAAAAAATAACAACATCTTTAAATTTGTGGGAAAATAGATAGATCTAGAAAACATCATATTGAGTGAGGTAACCCAGACCCAGTAAGACAAATATAATATGTACTCACTCATAAGTGGATTTTAGAAATATAGCAAAGATAAACCAGCCTACAATTCACAATCTCAAAGAACCTAGACAACAAAGGGGACCCAAAGGACATGAACTAATCGACATAGGAAGTAGAAAAAGAACATCTCCTGAGTAAATTGGGAGCAGGAATGATGTGGTATTCCCCTTTGTATGCTATGAATACCATTGGTTAATAAATAATCTGCTTTGGGCCTATTGCAGTGTAGACTAGGTCAAGGTGGGAATTCCAAGCAGATTGAGGAGGCTCAGAGAGTAAGCAGAGTCAAGGAGAAGTAATGTACCCGCTGGAGGAGAAAGACTGAGCCGCCCACTGGGAACTTTACCGTTAAACCACAAGCCTCGTTGTAAAATATATAATAATAGAAATGGGTTAATTTAAGATATAAAATCTAGATAGCAACACTCTTAAGCTATTTGCCAAACAGTATTGCAATTAATATAATTTCTGTGTGATTATTTTGGGTCTGGGAAGCTGGGAAATGAGCAAGCAGTCTCCACCAACACATGAGGATTATGGGAGAGGGTAGAAGGTAAGGGAAGAAGAAAGGAGGGCAGTGGAGAAAAATATATAGCTCAATAAAAACAATTTTAAAAATATCAAGATGATAATAAGATTGTATCAATTTTTCCCTTCTCTCTTCCCTTTCCTCCCTCCAAACCCTTTCATATATCCTTCATTGCACTCTTTCAAATTCATGGCCTCCTTTTTCATTAATTATTATACATACTACATACAAATTATATATATTATAATGTTATAGTATATATTATATTACATATAAGATATATTCTAAAATATAGCCTTCTTAGTGTATATTATGTCATTTGCATGTGTTTTCTGGGCTGATCACTTGGTATTGGATAACCAATTGGTGTACTCTTTCCTGGAAAAAACTTTTTCTCCCAATCTCAACATTCCTCAGTAACCTGTAAATCTTTGTGTAGGGTTGAGGCCTCATAGTTTTTTCCTTGTTCATTTTTGCAGGTCTATTGGTATCATCCTTGATCAGCAATCATGTTCATGGGCAGTCATGTTCATGAGAATTTTGGGTGGAGTTTTTCACATGTCTAGAAGATACGATCTCATCACAAGTTCCCTAATCTTATAATCTCTCTGCCCCTTCTTCTCCAATGTTCCCTAAGCCTTAGTTGTAGAAGTGTTTTGTAATTTGGGACTGGGCTCCAGAACTCTGTATTTTGATTGGCCCTGGGTTTCTGTAGTGGTGTCTTTCTATTGCAAAGAAATGATTCGTCAGCATTGGTGGGGGAGAAGACTACACTTATCTTCTGGTATAAGGTCAAATATTTGTATTGTTGTTAGGGATTATTATGGTTTACTAAAGTGTTGGTTGATGTGGGAGTGATTTCTTATTAATAAAGAAACTGCCTAGGCCCCTTGATAGGTCAACCCTTACGTGGGTGGAGTAAACAGAAGAGAATGCTGGGAAAAAGAAGCTGAATCAGAGAGTCGCCATGATTCTCCCACTTCAGACAGACGCAGGTTAAGATCTTTCCTGGTAAGCCAGCTCGTGGTACTACACAGAATATTAGAAATGGCTTAGATCAATATGTAAGAGGTAGCCAATAAGAGGCTGGAACTAATGGGCCAAGCAGTGTTTAAAAGAATACAGTTTCCGTGTAATTATTTCGGGGCATAAGCTAGCCATGCGGGCGGCCAGGTGCCAGGGACGCAGCCTCGCCGCTCCTATTACTATAGTTGGTTATTAGATTCTCCTCCAAACTCCACAAGAAACTCTGAGTATTTAGCTAAGTTCCCAATACCATACATGTTTTCCATCTTGTTGAGTGAATAAGTCCAATTAGAGGGCTCATAGTTATTGCCAATGTATGCATGCTACTACTGCACCTAAGGGTTATCATGTCATATTGATTGTTGATGTGGTTAATAGACATCTGAACTGGATAGGTCTATTGGTTGCCTTCATATTTTGGAAGGTACCATGAAAGCTAGCCCCCAGGGAGCAAGCATTCAAGTCAGTTTCAGCTCAGGTGTCTTGTTTCTGAAAAGCATGGTGTCTTCAGAAATAGGAACTTAAGTTTTTATCTTTGGGGAAGGGCAACAGCAATAGGCTGTATATTTTGGGAGTTTCTTGGAAAGTCCTGGCCAACAACTCAAAAGAAGTCATCTCATGTCTGGTATTGGGGTTTTGTTGGGTGGTTGTTGGGTCTTGGAGGGAGCATTGTCATTCCCAGATGAGAAGAGTTTATCAAAATTATATATGTATATTTATACAGAATTTTGTGTATTATAGGATTTTTAGGTAAATAGTTAATAGTATGATTCCTCATAGCTTTTTCAGATTTTTTAAGTGTGAGTTTATCTTTATTTTTTATTTAAATTCTTTATTGACTCTTTTGGAGTTTCATATCATATACCCCAATTCTACTCTCCTCCTGGTTTCCCATATCTTTTCCTCATCCCTGATGCACCCACCAAAAGAAATATAATGAAGTAAGAAAGCAAGCAAACTAAGGCAAAAACAACAACAAAAAAATAGCCAAAAAAAAACCCACAACAACAACTAAAATATCTCTTTGCTTCTCCTTCTTTCCTGCCTCTTCAAACTTCCTGGTGGTATTGAAGGCTTTGGTGTGCCATATAGTATACCCCTTTGTTCCATCGGCTTTACTGGCAAATGTTCATTGCAATCAGTCACTGGTCTGGTTAAAGGCCTCTGGTTTCTGGTATAACCACATAACTGGATCTTTACCAGAACTCCTCTGGGATAGCCTATGACCTCCTTGAGTCTTGAAGATGTTGTGAAGATTGTTCCACAGGACAAGTCCCTTCATGAGCTCCAGCAGGTCCTAGATGGGTTAGACTCTAGGGTGGGTCAACCCAAGGCCTGAATTTTGGCCTAGGTGATAGCTAAGCTGGTCAGTTTGGAACACTGTGGCCACACACCTTAGGCAAGGGGGCAGGTCAGTTCTCTTACATGCATGCTTTCAGGGTAGTATACCATGAAAGGGAAGGCCAGCTTTCCCAGGGTCAGTGAAGGGTGGGACCAGCTCAGCATGACCTTCTGATTTTAACTCCTTGGTTCCCAAGGCCTCCTGAGGTGACACAGGTCATAGACATCAACAGAGACCCCAGTTGCAACTAGACCACAGACCCAGACATGGCCCTCAGCAGAAGCCTGGCCCCAGATGATACCATGGCCTGAGGTGGCAGCACAGGCCACCCATATCTGTATGACCACTGTTGTGACATGGCCCCCAAACTCCAACCAAGCCATAGGCTCCAGCCCATATCCCAGGCCTCTTTATGGGTCCTAGTGGCAACCTGCACCACAGACTTCAACACTGACCCCAGCTGCAGCTGGGCCATGGACCCAGACAGGGCCTCAGGTAGCAGCTGTGCCTGGCCAACATCTTAGCTCCAAGTGATAGCCTCAGTCACTTAGATCAGGATGACTCTGGCAGCAGCATCGTCCCCGGACACTAACAAGGCTTCAGGTTGTGACCCAGATCCCAGGCTTTATATGACCTTTGGTGGCACTATGGGACATGGACATCAACATAGACCTCAGCTGCAGTAGGACTACAGACATGGTCCTTGACAGCAGCGTAGGCCTGGTTGTCACCATGGCCCCAGGTGGTGGCAAAGGCCACCAATATTGGCATGGACTCCAGTGTCAGAGTGACTTGTGCACCCATATACAGCCTCAGGAGTTTGCCCACCCCACTGGAATCAGCATGGCACTGAACAGCAACAGGAGCCATGGACATCAATACAGACTCTGGCTACTGTGGGACCAGGGTCTCAGACATGGCCCTTGGCAGCAGCCCAATCTGGACATCATCATGGCCCTGGGGGGCAAGCAGACTTTCTCCCTCAGTCTACTCCTCACTGCCTTCACCATGGCCCCAGGTGGCAAGCAGACGTTCAACATCTGCCTATTCCTCGCCACCTTGATTTCTTCCTTTCTGCATCTTTCCACAGTGCATGAATCATTCTGTTCCCCATTCTCTCCCATTTCTCCACCACATATTTGCTTATCATAATAAAGTTCACATGTCTAGTACAAGAAGGCTGACTAGACCCCATCTGAGCAGAAATGCATCAGGCAGAGGTGGATGTCTTTCTGCCAACCAGAGCCTTGAGGACCCCAGCTGGCTAGACCCTGTCTTTCAGATATTCTTACTGGATTGTTTTATCAATATGCTTCTACTTCAGACCTTTTAGAATGCAATGGTTTGGTGAATCTCCTGAGAGTTGTCGGGTGTCTAGAATGTTCTATCCAACCTTCTTTCCCCTTCCCTCCAGGCCAGACTTTATTACAGTCAGAACAAACTGCTATTGTCTCTTCCTCCTCCCTATTTTTTTTCAGATAGGCAATTCCTGTGAGTAAATTGCTGAGAGTTTAACACACACACATCCATGTTCTTATCTGAGCCCATTATGTCTTCTCTAAGATGTGTTCACAGCCAAGAAGTTGTATTAATTGAGAGAAAACACATGAAGATGACAGTGACAGGAGTCAGTGCCTCCCTACTGTCTCATGCCTCTAGCTATAAACTCTCTATTGCTAATTACCTAGAAGTTGTATGTTCAATGGGCTTTTAATCTAAGTACTTTGTCTTCTATTTTTTCACCTAGAAAAAAATGAAAGGCCAGGGCAAAAAATCATAAAAAAAAAACCCACTCTGAATCCATCTGAAATGTCACAAGCATGTAGTTCTTCCACAAAGACTACATATTGTCTTGAAAGTGATTCACAACTGTCCCTTAGTGACAAGGTCACACTCTGTCAGGGATGTAAAGCCATCAGGAAAAAAATCAAGGCTGATGTTTGTATCACTTCCTAAATTACACTGACTATGTATGATTATAAAGAAAAGATTGGCATTAGTTACCATTATAGTCAGTCAAAAACGCCTATAATATTACAGTTCTGAATATCTTGAGGAGAAATATATAGATAACAAGATTGAACATGCATGAATAATATTGCTCTTCATGGTCTTTCAGAAGAATTCCAAAATTTTTATTTCATGTTTACGAACAAAGATATAAATGTTGTGCAAATATCCATAGAGTACAAATCTTGGAAACTGTTTCTCTGTTATGCAGAAATTTATATATGATTCATTCAAGTTGTAGTACATATTAATAGCTTATTTCTGGTGTTGAATGCTTAATGATTATACAGAAGCAGCAGCATTTTTCATATTCATTGACCCATTAGGGAGTATCTGGGTTGTTTTTATATTTTGGTTGCCATGAACATTGTTTGGAGTTGGAAATGTAGTTCAGCAGTAGACTGATGCCTACTATGCTCAGTTTTTTTCAACTAGACATGCCTGGGAAGAAGGAATGTCCATTGAGAAATTATTCCATCAGTTTGACCAGTGACTATGTGTATGGGGTTTTTGTTCAGATTTTTATCACAGCAACAGAGAAGCAAATATGGATATCTAACATGGCCTAACCCCTGGTTTCCAACATTCATGTTAAGTTTTTTGAAGACTATAAACTTTGATTTTTTGATGGAAAGTATAGAAGATAATATTGGTTCATCTTCTGGCAATAGTATGATTAACATTATATACAGCTTCCAGTCTGTTCTCCACCATGTGGACTGCCTAATTGTTGTGGGACAATGCTCTTCTACCTTGTAAAGATTTGTCACTTATATTGGTTTAATCAAACACTGATTGGCCAGTAGCCAGGCAAGAAGTATAGGTGGGGCAACCTGAGTAGGAGAATTCTGAGAAGATAAAAGAGTCAGTCTGCAGTCGCCACCCAGATACAGAGGAAGCAAGATGAGAAGGTTGCACTGAGAAAAGGTACCAAGCCGCATGGCTAAACATATACAAGAATTATGGGTTAATTTAAGATGTAAGAGCTAGCTAGGAATATGCCTGAGCCATTGGCCAAACAGTGTTGTAGTTAATATAGTTTCTATATGATTATTCAGGTCTGGGCAGCCAGGAAAAAAATGCCTAATCTCTGTCTGCACCTAGTATATACTGTTCATATTCACTGCTTTCCATGTAACAATTTGGAGTTATAGGGTGTCGTCAACATGAAGAATATAACAAACAGGTTGAAGAGATAACTTAATAAACTGTTTGCTAGCAAGCATGACCTGACTTTGCTCTCTCAGAATCCACATACAAGCTGGACATGGTGGTATATACCTGAAATCTGAGAAGCAGGTGAATTTCTGGGGCTCCTTGGCCAGTCATCCTAGGCACACTTGCTGAGTTCTGTGTGAATAAAGGACTATGATAAAAAACAAGGTGAATGTTATCTAAATAACCATATTTGAGGTTCTGTTCTGGACTCCAGACACAAATACACACATGTGCATGTGTGGTTGCACACATGCATACATAAACAGAAATGTGGACACACACAGGGGGGGAGAGAGAGAGAGAGAGAGAGAGAGAGAGAGAGAGAGAGAGAGAGAGAGAAACAAGAATATAACTAATACTTGATACCTACAATGCATGGGTCAGCTCATATACACATGATTTAGGAAGAACAATGTAATATATATTTAACCAAAGAAAGATAAGTTAATGAAAGAAGAGACTCAGAGTAGTCTATTGTATGGTACTAATTCAACAATATTTATTTCACAGATCATTCTCCTTGAATTCTCTGAGAAGACAGAAATAAATGACACATATACTACCATTTAACTTCATTTAGTCTATTTCCGAAAGCTATGTAATTCAAGTTTACAGACCTATGGTCATTTCCTTGGCACCTAAACCCATGGATTTAGGTCCCTTCCAAGTAGAATATGTTCTTAAGAGGTCATTTCCAGTTACTTGTGGGATGACTGTTGGGAAGAGGCTAGAGAGGAAACTGGAACTTCTATTGCCCTTCTCTTGTAAATCCTAGACCTACTCAGAATCCCACCTTAGGATCTAACCACTGAGTGGACAGAGAAGAATCTATCTAGAACTTCTGCCTTTGTTTCCTTTTCTGAAATTAAAAAAGAACTATTGCATATATATGAACATTTGCCTGGATGTATTTTTGTGTACCACATGAGTACAAGGTTCACAGAGACCAGAAGAGGGTATCAGGTCTCCTGGAACTGAAATTAGCCACTCTATGTGTGCTGGGAACTGAACCTGGGTCCTGAGGAAGAACAGCCATTCCTTTCAACTTCTAAGCGCTCTCTCTCTCTCTCTCTCTCTCTCTCTCTCTCGCTCTCTCGCTCTCTCGCTCTCTCGCTCTCTCGCTCTCTCCTGCTCTCTATTGCTCTCTCTTTCACCCCTCCCCTCCCCTGCTACTTAATTTTTTGATGTATTTATAACGTACTCAAATGACTTCCATCCATCCCTGAAGAGATGTTAGTGTCATCTAAGGTGCATATTGTGTTTGTTTTCTTTTATTTCTCCTTTTTGTTTGTCTGCATACCCCACAACTTGCCACAACTTGTCAATAACATGGAATATGTGTGAGAATATTCACTGTTTCACTTCCAATGTCACCACCAGCTTGAGAGCAGTCAGAGCAGTGCTTCTCAACCTTCCTAATGCTTTGATTCTTTAACACAGTTTCTCATGTTGTAGTGACCCCCAAACATAAAATTATCAGTGTTACTTTATAACTACAATTTTGTTACAACCATAATGTAAATAACTGGTATGCAAGATATCTGATATGGGACCCCTGGGAAAGGGTCATTCCACCCCAAGGGTATTGACCCACTGGTTAAAAACCACTGAGTTAAAAGCTTCCAAAAGAAATTCCAGCATTCTTCCTTACACATCCTCCTCACCACACTATAAAGTGTACATCTGTGGGAAAATAAATGATGCAAAATTCACAAGTCATTAAAAGGCTACTTTTTAAAAATATATGTATTTATATTTAATCACATGTATGTATATGGGGAAGTTGCATGTGAGTGCAGGCTCCTGCAGAGTCCAGAAAAGAGCATTCAATCGACTGGAGCCAGAGTTAAAGGGAGCTGTGAACCACTTCACACAGTGCTAGGAGCTGAACTCAGGTCCTCGGAAAAAGCAGTAAGCTCTTTTAGCCACCCAGCTCTCCCTCCACCCCTAACAATCTACTCCTTATCTTTTTCCTTTTCAACATGTTTTTTTCTCCATCCTCTCTCCCTGTCTCTCTCTTTCCTTTCTCTCTTTTCTAACTGGCAACACCGACTGCAATATCAGAACTAGGAGAAAATTGAGTCTGCTGGAAAGTCGAAGAGACGGCAAAAGAGCAACACATCCAGAAATATAGCATTGCAAAGCAATATTTCAAAAACTGAAATGAATGGAAAAGTTCCAGCTTTTGAGAATAAACAGAGAATGTCTTTCCACCAGCCCAATGTAAGTCTCTTATCTCCTTCCTCCGATCCTTCCTCGTGCTAGCCCTTACTTACCAAAACAGGCATGCTGCCAGGTGAGTTTGCATTTACATATTTGATCTTCACACCCACAGCCTGAAGATGCTGCATAGACAGATCCCTGATGTACATTTCTAGCTACCTTTAAATCCTGTACCTCGGAAAGTGACTTACTCACTTCCAGCACAAACCTGATACTATTTTTCTCTTCCCCCTTCATTTTTCCCTTTGTCTCATGTACTAGTCAAACAAGAAAATTTTGAATGCCAGAGAGAGTAATCCAAGGAAAGTAAGAAAATCACATGATTAATAGGCTGGGTGGTTAGCCCAGGGGTAAGTGAGGCATTGATATTGATCTCAGCTGACTGTGAGACAAAGGCTTTTATAACTGCACTGGCCAAATGGGACAAGACACGGAAATTCATACTATATGATATATCATTGTCTTGGCTTTAAGACCAAGAGACACAAAGGGGTCATAAAATTTCCTGATGCAAATTTATTCTAATTAATGAAAATTATGGAATATCATAAATAGTACAGTGAACCAACATTGCTCTGTCATTGGGCCATCTGATCAAATTTATCCCAGGAAAAATGGGGGAATTATAAGAGAAAAGTATGACTGAAGTCTCAAAATATCAACCTATACTCAGAGAGGACCAGACAAGATGGCTTAGTGGCTGAAACTGGAGAGATGGATCAGTGGTTAAGAACACTTGATCTTCTTGCAGAGGACCTGGCTTCAGTTCTCAGCACCCACATGGTGCCTCACAACTGTCTATAACTCCAGTCACAATGCCTCTTTGAGGCACCAGGCACACATGTGGTGCACATACATACAGGAAATCAAAATACTACACACATAAAATAAAATGACTAACTCTTTTAAAAATATTTTTAAAAGATGGCTTAGTAAGAAGTGCACTTTCTACAGAGCTAGACAGCTTGGGTTCAATACCTAAGACCCATGAGGAGGAAGGAGAAAAACAACTCCTGCAAGTATGCACAAGGGTATGCATTCATTCTCTCACACCCATAAAAAATAAAAAATAAACTCAGAGAGTATAAAAGAATTACATAGTTATAATTTTAGAAAAGTTAAAGGAATAGTGGTAAATTGGAATCCCATAGCCTCATTTTGTAAGAAGATGCATATTCCAAGTGATAAAAAATAAATAGAAGGAAGGAAGGAGAAAGAGAGAGAGAGAGAGAGAGAGAGAGAGAGAGAGAGAGAGAACATGCAATGCACACACCATGGAACATAGAGAAGAAAGAGTTTCCAGCACCAAGAATAATAAACACACACTGAGTTCCTGTGGTGAGCTGATGCTTGGGATTATAACCATGAGGTCTTAGTAGGGTATGACTCAGCTAAGGCAGGGAGCATGGCATGGCATGTCTGTGAACCATAAAGAAGTTGTAAAAGTCACACAAATGACATCAGTGTCCCATCTCACATGGCACTTTCATAAAGAAACAGGAAGTAGATGACTTTCTGAGTCTCTGTGGACTTGACACTGCCTAACTGCACCTGGTTTTACTGCCTATGCCACTGATTCTCTAGGTGCCGGACAATCAGAAACCACATCCATAGCTACTGTGATTTTTGGTTTCTAGTCTAGGTTTGAGAGTGAGGGAACACAAGGAAATTTCATGTTGGCTTGGTAGAAAAGTCTGAAAGAGAGGGACACGGTTAAGCTCTTGCACATCACTATGTAGGTAGCCAGCAACTCAGTATCTAATGAAGAGCACCTCAGAGGCCTCATGGGAACCACTGGCAGCCCACACCATGGGACTTCATCACATGACTAGATATATGCTTGAGATATGCTCAACATACTACTTTCCTAGACTTCTTCCTCCTGTATTCTGGTACTCCACCTAAAATACTGAAGCCAACTTAGCATCCTGTTGGTAATGCATTACCTGTGGGATGTTAATAGTTTGGTTGTATTCCTTTTACAGATAAGCATTGTATTGAAGTGACTAAGGTAATGTCATCTTGTCCTAACTCCATTTTCTGTCTGCTCAGACTCTTCTCAGCCCACTATTGCTCCCTACGGTTGTGTTCACCTTAGCAACACTTTGGGGTTTCAATGACCCTGACCACGGTCCAGATGTATCAACTCAAATAATTATGTCTATACAAACTAAACATAACTAAAATAACTGAAGAGGTATAAATTGAAATTGACATATTGTATCTTAAGTAACTACTATGTTCTGCCAAAACAAATGTTGCAAGGTTACCCTGACCCTCATCTAACACTGATGCAAATGTGGGTTTTGTCTTTAAAAATGCTCTACCCTTGAGCTTCAGCACTAAGCGTCTTTCTGAGGCACTAGTCTACTCTTGGTTGCCAGGCAAAAATGAAAAACTCCAATTTGGCTTTATATGCATCGTGATCCGTATCTTTCTTACCTATAATATGATGTTATAATAAAAAAAAACAGGCTTGATAAAGGCTGAGGAGAAATCTCAGTGAGTACAGCCTTTGCTGTACAAGGATGAGGACATCTGTGTAAGGAAAAAATCAGATGTGGTGGAGTGCTCTTATAATCTCAATAACTGGGGAAGAAGAGAAAAAAGGATCCCTGAGGATCAATGAATATCCAATCTAGACAATCAGTGAACTCTAGCTTCACTGAGAGATTCTGTGCCAGAAAATAAGTTGGGAAGGGGCTGGAGGGATGGTTCAGAGCACTGGCTATACTTCTAGAAGAGCCGAGTACCCTTAAGCACCCATGTGGGGACTTATAACTGTTTGCAATGACAGTTAAGGGAACCAGCTTCCCTCTTTTGTCCTCCACACGTACCAGGCACATAAATGGTACACATACATGTATGAATAGCAATAAAGGAAGACACCCAAAGACAACCTGTGACCTCTGCATGTACACATAAGCAATCAAACCTGCATACACATGTAGTCTTTCATACTCAAAAAATAAATAAATAAAACCAGAACAGGCATGATAAGCCATGAACCATATCCTTCCTTATAAAGATTTTGACTTTTTAAATTATTGTAATATACATATAATATAAATATTTAGTCATGCATAACAATGTTTCCATCGATGGACATCGTCAAGGTGATCCCACAAACTTATATGACACTGTGAAGATGTAGCTATATGCTCATTCAGTGACAAATTTGCCTAATGATATGATTCTTTGTAGATTTTTCTGTCGTTAACTAGTACATAACTATATGTCAGTTTAACCATTTCTAAGTAATCAATTTATATAGTTGTGTAACTGTTACCACTATAAATTCCCAAAACATTTCCAGCAAGAGTCTTTAATCTCTTCTGAATGTGTTTATTGAGAGAAGAACTCCTGTAGCCCAGGATGGCTTCCATCATTCTATGTTCTCTCTATGAATTTGCAAAATCCTAGTCATATACAGTATTTGTCCTTGATTATTTCTTTGGGTGTTTGGATTCTCAAAGCTCATTCATGTAACAGCATGTATCAGAAATTCATTCTTCACAATGTCCTATCATACATATTTTAATGCGCTCATGGATTGTTGGACATTTGAGTTAATTTCACTTATTGATATGGCAAATAGCAATATCAGCATAGTGGTAGCTGTTTGAATTATACTGCCAATTCCTTAGAGTGCAATTGCTCAGTTTATATGTAACTCTAAGCTTAGATTTTGAGGCTGTTCATATGAGTGTCACTTATTTTGGTAAAATATACAATCTAGATTTCTCCAAATTGAATTGTGACAGATTAAAATTTCTGGAGGAATCTTTTAAAAACTTTTAATACATCATGTATTCAGGGCTGAGAGGATAGCCTACTTACTAAAATGCTTGCCAATGTACACATGATGACCTGAATTTGGATTCCCAGTATCCACATAAAAGGTAGGCATGACATCCAAAGGGATTCAACCCCTTTGGATGTCAGTGTGGAGATTTCTCCAAAAATTAGGAAACAACCTTCCTTAAGACCCAATAATACCACTTTTGGGTATATATCCAAAGAGTGCCCAATCATGCCACAAGGACATGTGCTCAACTATGTTAATAGCAGCATTGTTTGTCATAGCCAGAACCTAATAACAACTTAAATGCCCCTTGGCTGAAGAATGGATAAGGAAACTGTGGTATATTTACACAATGGAATGCTACACAGCATAAAAAAAATAACGACACCTTGAATTTTGCAGGAAAATGGAAGGATCTAGAAAACATTATTTTGAGTGAGGCAACCCAGACACAGAAAGACAATGATCACATGTACTTACTCATAAGTGTTTTTTAAACATAAAGCAAAGAAAACCAGCCTACAAATCACAACTCCAAAGAACTTAGACAACAATGAGGACACTAAGAGAGACTTACATAGATCTAATCAACATGGAAAGTAGAAAAAGACAAGATCTCCTGAGTAAATTGGGTGCATGGGGACCTTTGGGGAGGATTGAAGGCAGAGGGGACAGGCAGGGAGGGGAGCAGAGAAAAAATGTAGAGCTCAATAAAAATCAATTTTTAAAAACAGGTAGGCATGGCAGCACATGCCTGTAATAACAGAACCAGGAGGTAGATTCTAGGGAAACCCTGGGGCTTGCTGCCCAATCAGCCTAGCTGAATCAGTAAACTAGAGATGCAGTGAGAGACACTTTCTGAAAACATAAGTTGAGGTTCAATCAAGGAGAATATGAGACATCAGCCTCTAGCCTTCACATTCATGTACATACATGTGCACATGCAGTTAAACCATGAACTCACATATATACCCATATAAATGTGGACAAGACCCATATAAATGTGTACATGTACTGTGCACATAAAATAAGTACACAAACTGAAATAAAATAAAAAAAATACCCAGCATTTTTGGGAAGAGAATTCCACAGTCTCATTCTTGATTCCTGACTCATGAACACTGATTTCTTGTGACACTGTTGAAAATACAGCCATACCACAATAGATATATTATTGTGCCTTTGAAGCTGGTCTGAGAAGCACTGTGTGAACTGTGCTTTTTCTGGTGATGCCAATAGTTTCATATTTCTATTTTTAGGGCTACAATTGTGTAACAAATTTCTTATTTTGAACACAAAAAGGCCCACCTCCTCCACCACACAGACAGATGCGATGGTAAAGACAAATGATCATCTGTGCATTCTCTGAGACCACTCCAGCACTGAAGAGGCCTCCAACAGAGCCTAACCCTCTGTTGCTTAGTCATGCTGTTTTCCTTGTTCTCCATTTAACCTAGCAAAATATCTTGGGCCAACTGCATGCTTCCTGCCTCACAAATAAGAAGGGAACAATTTATCATCTCCCAAGACAGGTACGCCGTCTTTAAAGCTCTGATTGCTGAAAAAGAGTGAGGTCAGGACAAATTGTATTGCTGTGCGACTGTCCAGGGGTGCAATGGTAGTAAGGTGCAAAGGAGGAGCATGCATCCTCCTTTGATTCTTCATTAAAACTGATGTTCCAGTTCTATGAACCTTAGCACAGCTCCTGAAGACCTCAGCCCCAAAATTGCTCTATTCCCAATATCCTGACAACACAGTAACATGCCTTCTATCCATTTGGAGGGATGTTAAACTTCTTATCTATGGCACTCCATGTGCTTCAGGCAACAAAAATCCATGACATTCTAACAACTCACATGGTCCCAGCTTGATATTTGATAAATTTGAAGGTGAATAAAAGAAAAATAGGAGCTACAACCCTCAGGACAGTCAAATCTAATACAAATAACTACGCCATAACGTAATGTTGTACAATTGTTGAAAAAAATTTCTCATATATAAAAAGTTTCTCATATATATGTGTGTGTGTATATGTATGTATGTATATATATAAAACAATCCTCTACAATAAAAAGCTTCTGGAGGCATCATCATTGCTCATTTCAAGCTCTACTACAGAACTATAGTAATAAAAACCATATGGTATTGACATAAAAACAGACAGGTAGGTCAATGGAATCAAATTGAAGGCCCAGATGTAAATCACACCTATGGATACCCAATTTTGTCAGAGAAGAGAGAATTATACAATCGATAAATGAAAGCATCTTCAACAAATGGTGCTGGTCTAACTGTATGTTGGCATCTAGAAGAATGAAAATGGATCCATATGTATTTATCACCCTGCATAAAATTCAAGTCCAAGTAGATCAAAGACCTCAACATAAAAATAGTTACTATGAGCCTAATAGAAAAAAAAATGGGGGATAGCCTTGAATGCATTGACACAGGAGACAAATTCCTGAATAGAACACCAATAGTGCAGACATGAAGATAAACAATTAATAAATGGGACCTCACGAAACTAAACAGCTTCTATAAGACAAAGTATACTGTCAGCAGGACAAAACAGCAGCCTACAGACTGGGAAAGGATTCTTACCAAATTCACCATCTTACCTGACAGAGGGCTAATTTCCAAAGTGCATAAATATCTCAAGAAACTAAACATCAAAAAACAAAATAATCCAATTTAAAAAGGGGTACAGATCTAAACAGAGAATTCTGAACAGAGGAATCTCAGATGGTAGAGAAACACTTTTGTATGTTCAACATCCTTAGCATTAGGGAAATGCAAATCAAAATGGATCTGATATTCCATCTTACATCTCTCAGAATGGCTAAGATAAAAACAAAAGTACAGCTCATGATGGAGAGGATATGGAGCAAAGGGAACACGACTCCACTGCTGGTGAGAGTGCAAACTTATACAGCCACTTTGGAAATCAATATGGTAGTTTCTCAGAAAATTGGGAATAAATATACCTCAAGAAGCAATCATACCAACTCTTGGGCATATACCTAAAGGATGTTCAATCATATCACAAGGACACTTGCTCAACTATCTTCATAGCAACTTTATTCATAATAGCCAGAAACTTAAAACAGCCTGCATGTCCCTCAACCAAAGAATGGGTGAAGAAAATGTAACACATTTACACAATGGAATATTACTCAGCTGTTAAAAACAATGACATCATTAAGTTTCAGACAAAGAGATGAACTAGAAAAAACTCATCCCGAGTGAGGTGACCCAGACCCAGAAAGACAAACATAGTTTGTACTCATTAATAAGTAGATATTAGCTCAAAAGTAAAGAATAACCACGCTATAATCCAAAGACCCAAAGAGGCTAGGTAACAAGAAGGGCCCAATGGAGTATGCATGAATCTTCCTGGGAAGGGGAAATAGAAGATATTTTTCAGGTAAACTGTGGGTAGGTAGAGTTGGGAACATGAGGGATAAGGTTGGGGGACAGAGGAGGAGAGAACTGAAAGACAACTGGAAAGGGGGGTCAGCTTGGGATCAGGTAGAAACTTGCAAGGGAAACTCCCAAAAATCTAAAAGAATGACCCCACCTAAGACTCCTAGCAATAGCACATACATAGTCTGAACTGGCCATCTCCTTTGACCAGGCAAGATTTTCAATGGAAAGATTAGGATCCCAACCCAGCCACATAACGTTCAATCTACAGTCTTTAGTGCCTATGAGAAATGTTGGGGTAATGGTGGTACAGAGACTGAGGGAGTGGCCAACCATAACCGGATCATCCTGAGACCCATGTCACAAGAGTGAGCTCACTCCTGATACTGCCTGAAGCTTCAGGACACAGAGCCTGGATGGACCAGAGACCTAGGATAGAACCAAAGAAGACTGGAGAAAAAAGGGCCAATTTAATGGTGCCTGATGATAGTCTGCTATACTCATAGAGTGGCACTTCGCCCAATTGTCATCAGAGAGGTTTCATCCAGCAACTGATGGAAACAGATGAAGAAGAAAGGGAAGATTTTATGAGCTAGAGGGGTCAGGGGTTGAGGAGACAACAAGAAAACCCACAGATTCAGGTAACTGGGCTCAGAGGAGCTCACTGAGTCTGAACTGACAACCAAGGAGCCTGCGTGGTACTGACCTAGACCCTCTGTATATATAGGATAGTTGCGTAGCTTGGTCTTCTTGTAGGACTTTTAATAGTAAGAGAAGGGGCTGTCTCTAATGCTTTGAGTGGCTTTTGGGACCCTATTTCTCATGCTGGGTTGTTTTGACCAGCCTTAATTCAAGGGAAGGTGCTTAGTGTGACTGCAACTTGCTATGCAATGTTTTATTGATATCCATTAGAGACCTGTTCTTTTATGAATAGAAACAGAGGAGTGGATTGGGTGGTGCAGAGGGCAGATGGGGAAAGAATGGGAGGAGATTAGATGTGGGATAACTGCAGTCAGGATGTGAAATAAATAATAAAAAATGTTTGTAAAACTTTATATATAATTATAGATATAGAAAATTCTCATATATATAATTTTAGAAAATTATTTCAAATTTTAGAAAGTTTGTCTTTTTATCTTTTTATTATCTAAACATTTCCATATATATTTTGATTATATTTATTCCCTATTACTCTCCTTTACCTTATTCTACTCCCTCAGAAACCCTCTCCCCACAAGCTCCCTCTTGAGCACTTTCATGTCTCTCTTTGAGACTGAATTTAGTTAGTGTTGCCTGCATGAACATTAGAAGTGACCTATTTACTGAAGTATAGGAAACTAGCCAGTAGTTATACCCTGAAGAAAATCTCCAAAATCCATCAACAGCCAAAAGTCCCTCAGCTAGGAGTGGGACCCGATGAGCCCAGCCCCTATTCATATTCGATTGTTGACTATTTCATTTTTAGTCCGTTCTTGTGCAGGTAACCACAGCTACTATTAACTCATGAGTACGGAAACCATATAACGTCCAGGAGACAACATCTTACAGCATCCCCTCTCCATCCTCAGGCACCTATATTCTTTCTGTTCCCTTTTCTGTGATATTCCCTGAACATCCCTTGGACAGGATGATACAGATGTTCGGTTTGTGACTGAGCACTTAACAGCCACTTAGTCTCAACATTTCCACCAGTTAGAAGTCTTTTCAACAACCATCTCCTACCAAAAAAAAAAAAGCCACTTGTCTGACCAGGTTGAGAGCAGCACTAATGTCTGGGTATGAACATAGAAAGTGGATTTCTTTTTATAAGTCAGGCTTTCTTCCTTAAGAGGTGGAATGTTGTTTTGTAACCATCAGCCAGTAAGGAATCCCGTAGACACAAAACCTAATAGTTCTCAGATATTAGCATGCCAAAAGTTGAAAACAGTTCCTATTCAGCTGGTTGAAAATAGTACCCATTCATCTGAGGACATTTTGTGCATGGGAACTGCACTGGGAAGAAGATTTGAAATAAATAGCCCAGAAACAGGGCAGTTGTCCTATGGCTCTGAATAGCTTCCAACGGCTCTTCCTTCTTATTCATTCATCTCTGTAAAGTAAGAACTGGGTCATAAGATCCGAATGACTGGCATTTTGCCACTGCTATATGGTGGCAAGTGCTGAAGCAAGTTGTGAGGTTTCCTCTCAAATACTTGTTTATTTTTTTAGACCACGTCATCTTTAAAAGTTAATCTGCATAGATTCCATGCAATCTATTTTTACTGATGCCAATAAGAGACTTTCGTTTCTAAGCATGACTTGTTTGACAATTAGCATCCTCTGGCAACCCAGGACAGACTCTGAGGAGCTCTAAGAGAAAGATAGATATCAGCTGGAAGGAGGGATAAAGAGCATTTTAAGATGATGAGCAAGTTCAGCAACTGGTGTGCATGTGTGTATGTGTGTGTGTGTGTGTGTGTGTGTGTGTGTGTGTAGGCCTGAGAAGACCAGCAACTTCTTTACAATACCCACTGAACTGTGTCCCCCTGAGCTCCATGCTGACTGTAGGTCAATAAAGAAGCCTGCTCGGGGAAGAGCTGTAGGGCTCCAACCACCCAAGTAATTACAGCTTCGGCTCCCTGGAGCTGTCCTTTAAGAACCTCAATTTTGGTTTTTGTTTCGAAGGAAGTGAGTCTTCTGTTATAGCAGCCTGCAAGGCACAAGTAGTGCATTTTCAATGTCCACTTCTGGGTGTGCTATTTGGGAATTATTAATCTCACAAGTTATGATCTGTTTTGTCATCGTTGCTCAACAAGTACCACTACTGCTTATACCTGTAAGGAACACCATCACCCCAGTTCAATAAAAACTCACACAAAATCTCCTTCATTTCCTTCTTCCTTGCACACACACACTGGGGAGGGGGAGAGACAGAGAGAGACAAAGAGACAGAGAGCTACAATTTGTTGCTTATGTCTGATAACAGTCCACTGGAGCATGGTCAACCTACTTAGGTACATACCCACAAAGAAAACTGCTGTCCCTCCTCTAACAAGCATTAACTGATGTGGGAGTGTCATATATCAATCTGTTGATTTCATTGGCTGAGCAATAAAAGAAACTGCTTGGCTGGCCCTGATAGGTTAGAACATAGGTGGGAGGAATAAACAGAATAGGATGCTGGGCGGAAGAGGAAGTGAGGTCAGACTCTGCGCTGCTTCCAGAGGGACCGGACAGCCGCCATGCTCTGCTCTCCCAGGCAGCTGCAACCCACGATGGGCTTAGGCTAGAATCTTCCCGGTAAGCGCACCTTGGGGTGATTACACACATCATTAGAAATGGACTAGTCCAGGTGCGAGAATTGGCCTGTAAGGGCTAGAGTTCATGGGCCAAGCAGTTCTTAAATGAATACAGTTTGTGTGTTGTTATTTCGGGCATGAGCTAGCCAAGCGGCCGGGGTGTTGGGGACGCAGCCCCGCCGCTCCTATTTCAACAATTAACTATCAATAGCTTCTTAGCCAGGGCTGGGACCTTGGTGGTTCTTCTCCTTCCATGCTGGAATTCTGAGTACCTAGCCAATTTTCTTAGTAGGAGAGATTTTGCAAAGAAAGCATATGGACTTACTCAAGCTCAGCAACTTTGAACCATCCTACTAGTACCTCCAATGAGCCTGTAGTTCTCTATCTGCTCTATGGTCTGTGGTATGTGAGGTTTGTGGAGTGTGTGTGTTGGGGAAGGGTGTCTGTTCATGTTGGTGTACATGTTCATGAGTATGTGCAGAGATCAACCTCAGGTATTGTTTCTCTGGCCATTAACTTATTTTTTTAAAATCAGGTCTCTCACTAAACTTGAGGGTTGCTGATAAAACTAACTGGCCAGAAGATCCTGTCACTTTTTGCCCAGTACTAAGAATACAAATGTGTGCTACTATGCCTGGCTTTTGTATATGTGTTCTGGAAATCTAAATCGAGTATTTATGCTTAAAAGGCAAGCACATTATTGACTGAGTCATCTCCTCAGTAATTCTTGTTGCCCTTGATGTATCACTGGATGCTCAGGTGTCTGTTTTGGGAACCCTCTGGGAAAGGCTTGCCATAGTAACTTATTCTTCAGGCTGCCTCTCTGCTTCACGATATGACAGGTCCAGTTCTTGAAGAGATAGATAGTGGGTACCAGGAAGGCAAACACACCTCCATCCTTCATTCCCTACTGTAGCAGGATCATGTGTTTGAACACTTGGTCTCCAGTCGGTTGCGCTGTTTGGGAAGGTTGCAGATCCTCTGGGAGGCCGAGCCTTGCTGGAGGAAGCATTGTCACTGAGGATGGGTTTTGAAGTCTGATAGTCTGACTCTTCTTTTATTCCTCTCCTGGTCCAGATGTCATTCCTTCCCTTCCTGCTGCCATATCTTCATGACCATAATAAAATGATTCCCCAGAACTACAAGCTCAAATAAAGCCTTTCCTCCATAAGTCACTTGTGTTGGTGTATTGTGTTGAAGTGGCTAAGGTAATGCCATCTTGTCCTGATTCCGTTTGTGTTTGCTTACCATCATTCTCAACCTATGGGTCATGATCCCTTTGGGTATTAAAATGACCCCTTTCACAGGGGTTACATATCAGATACCCTGCATATCAGATATTTACATTACAATTCATAACAGTTGCAAAATTACAGTTATGAAGTAGCAACAAAATAATTTTATGGTCGGGGGACACCACAACATGAGGAGCTGTATTAAAGGGTCACAGCATTAGGAAGGTTGACTACCACTGGCTTAGACAGTTCTCAGCCCTCTACGTCCACCACAGCCACTTCCACCTTAGAAACATATTTGAGATTGTCTGTGACCCTGACTACATTCCAGATGTAGTAACCCAAATAACTGACATTTGTGCAAATAAGACATAAACAAACTGATAGAATTACAAACCAAAATTAATTGTCATGTTGAGGGTGAAACAACTACCGTGCTCTGCCAAAACAGATGTCGCAAGTTTACTCTGCCCCTCATCTAAGATTGAGACCATTGTGGGGTTTGCCTTGAAAGGCACTGCACCCCCGAGCTTAGGAACTAAGAGTCTTTATGAGGAACGGGCCCACTTTTGGTCATCAGCCCAAAATAAAAGAAGCTCGTAGTTTTATTGGTTTACTGAGTGGAGTGGTCTGTAACTTTCCGGAGGGGATTGTTTCAGTGTCACTGTAACAGGAAGGAACCTCATCGCACTCCTAGTTAGGCTTACCGTTTAGCTATGCTATCACTAATACCA
Organism: Alexandromys fortis; assembly: GCF_014885135.2. NCBI lineage: Eukaryota > Metazoa > Chordata > Mammalia > Rodentia > Cricetidae > Alexandromys > Alexandromys fortis. The sequence continues at coordinate 767,025 of NW_026068168.1, read as the reverse complement.
CTGAAAGAAATATACCTAGAACTGACCCAGACCTGGAAAGTCAGGAAAACCAAAAAGAAATGAAAGTAGGGACAGTGAAAGACACTATCATGGGGGTCATCAAAACCAAGAATTCCTAGAATGCACTAGGCTGAATGGAAATGAGAAACAAGTTGTCAAATCTTTGCTAACGTAAACCATTTGTAGGAGTTTTTTTTTTAATTATTTTTTTTAAATTTTTTTTATATTTATTTATTAAGTATACAATGTTCTGTCTGTGTGTGTATGTCTGCAGGCCAGAAGAGGGCACCAGACTTCATTACAGATGGTTGTGAGCCACCATGTGGTTGCTGGGAATTGAACTCAGGACCTTTGGAAGAGCAGGCAATGCTCTTAACCGCTGAGCCATCTCTCCAGCCCAGGAGTTTTTAATTTTAGAAAAATCCATAGGTAGTAGAAGTCTGAGATGGATCATTTGGTTGGGATGGCTCAGCTCTGAAAGGGAGGAAGTAATGGAAGTTTCAGGATCATGTCTGTCCCAATGTGTTTCTTTTCAAATGTTTTAAAGCATCTGCAGTAAAGCATAATCATGTGTTAACTTTTTTTCTGCGAGACCTTTAAGATGTCTTTTCAAAAATGAGATGTGTCATATTTGATGTTCATCCAGGAATGTTAATTTAGGGGCAGGAACTTTAGTAATATCTGGGGGCTACTGTTCCTTATTATTTAAGAACTTTGTTTAGATAATAATAAAAATAATAGTAGTAAGGAGCTATAGATGTAGCTCAATGGCAGAGCACCTTCTTACTTAGCAGGCACAGGGCCTTGTAGTTCATCCCCAGCACTGAGAAAGAAAGAAGAGAGAGAAGGCAAAGGAAAAGACAATAGAGATGGAGAAGAGGGAAGAAGGGAGAGAAGAAAAAAGAAAGGGAGATATTGAGAAGAGTGGAATGTAGGAGAAAAAGTGGGAAGGGAAAAGGAGAAAGAAGGAAAAAAAGGAAGGAAGCAGGGGAAGGGAGGAAGGATGAACAGGAGGAAAGAAGAAAAGGGAAAAGGATAAAAGAAGAAGAAAGCAGGAGAGAGGGAGGAAAGGAGCAGAGAGGAATGAGGGAAGGGGAAATGGGGGAAAGAAAAAAGAGAAAGAGGGAGAAATCCTGATACCATCTGGGATGAAACATGGATTCCTACTCTTCAAAGTCAATGCTTACATTTTATTAAGAATGTCTGGTGCCCTAACGAGGGTTACTACTGCTGCGATGAAACATCATGAGCAAAGCAGCTTGGGAAGGAAAGGATTTGTTTGACTCATATATCTTGAATCATAGTTCACTGAAGGAAGTCAAGACAGGAACTCAAACAGGGCCAGAACCTGGAGGGCAGGAGCTGATGCAGCAATCATGAAAGAGCTCTGCTTGCTGGCTTACTCAGTCTGCTTTCATATAGAACCCACTACCACCAGCCCAGGGATGACACCACCCACATTGGGCTGAGCCCTTTCCCATCAATCCCTAATAAAGAAAATGTTACACAGGTTTTTACACAGCCCAATTTTATGGAGGCATTTTCTTAATTGAGGAACCATTCTCTCTTATAACTTTGGCTTGTGTTGGCATAAAACTAGCCCATCTGTGTTCCATAAAAAGCTATGACCCAGAGTTCTACCAAAGTAGGTACCTCTCAGACAGTCATAAATACTGTTAATGATCTGAGAATTTCCCTCTTGCTGCTTTATCTAAAGCAATGCCAATAATACAGTGGCAAAAATATACTGATTATTTGATGGACCACAGAATTTTTTGATATTTTGAGAATATCAAAGAGAAGAAAATATTAGAAAATAATTGCGAAAGCAGGCCTGAACTCTTTAGTAGGGAGGCTGTTTACTGTTGTTTAAGTAGGATTATGCAATTACACTACACATGAGAAAGCTATTATTACCAGAGATAGTAAAAAATAAAAAGGAAAGAAGCTCTTTCTCTTCTCCAAGTGACCCTGAGACTGTGAAAATGGTAATAACAAATTTTCAAAGTGGGTAAAATATAAATGAGGGAGTACACTGACAACAGGAAATAAAGAATATCAAAAGTCACTAATTATTTCTTTCCCAAACCTATCATTAGTAGGCACAACATTTGTAGTAGCAAAAGAGATCTATTTTACCCATTGGCATACTATGTAAAGATTTTCCCTGCAAGTTAGAGTGTTTAGTTGAAGTGTTGCAGAGGGTCTCATCTGGGAAGTGGTCAACAGTGTCCATTGTTGCTAACTGAAAAAGAAGGACACAGAAGCCATTCATGACGCATGCTGTTGGGAACTTTAGTCTTTCTCTTGCTTTGTATCTTCACAATATTCCTTGTATCATAAATTGCATCATGTAGTAGAATATTAGTTTAAGATGTGTTACATTCATCTATGCTGTGGAATATTTGTTTAATGATACAAAGATGTGTTACATTATTTTATGTTGTATTTGTTTAACTCTGTAAAGCAGTGTTACTTTGCCTGCCTAAAACACCTGATTGGTCTAATAAAGATCTGAATGAACAATAGCTAGGCAGGAGAAAGGATAGTTGGAGCTGGCATGCAGAGAGAATAAATACGAGGAGAAATCATAAGGACTGTGGGGTGATGAAGGTGTAAAGAGAAAAGTTAATTCATAAAGTAATGAAACTAATTATTTAGTATCACCCCTATTATTTTTCCTATATATGCATGACTCTAGTCCACTGACAACCCCACTGTCCTAGTAGACAACAGATACTAAAACACACTTGCTTAATCCTGTACCTAATACGCTATTATTTGTGATTAGTGGGTTTTACCCAAGTAAAACTACATAACACTTAGATGGTCATAGCTTACTGAAAGTTCTGTGATAGCATAGCAAAGTGGGTGTCTGAGGTGTCTATGCACAGAAATACTAGTGAAAGAGTTGCCTTGCTTGAGTGGAAAGTCACTGCTCTCCTGCAGTCCACCGAAGCCTGCAAGCAGTTGAGATACCCACCTCCAGGCTGCGCCCTCACCCCCACCACCCTGGACACTGTCCCTCCAAGACCCTCTCTGCCACCAAACCCCACACACCTGAAGATTCTTCCTGTGGCCAGCCCTCCCCTGCAACTCCAGCAGACTACTTGAGCACAGGTGCAAACCATGACAGTTGAAAAAACAGCAGGCTACATAGGAACAGGTGTAAGCCACACTAGTTGGAAGAACAGGCAATGACATAAGTCACACCAGTTAAAAGAAATTATGAGTATGCTAGTGTAAGAATACGTTCAACAACCAAAAGAGCAATATGGCACCACCAGAACACAGTGATCCTACAACAGCAACATATGAATATTCCAATACAGCTGAAGCACAAGAAAATAAACTTAAAAATTATTTTATGCAGATGATGGAGGCTCTTAAAGATGAAATGAAAAATCCCTTAAATAAGTAGAGGAAAAGACAAATAAAAAAATGAAAGTCACCAATAAATCCCTTAAAAAGAGCTAAGAAAAAAAAAACAATCAAGCAGGTGAAAGAAACAGTTCAACTTGAATACTGAAATAGGAAAAATTAAGAAACACAAACCATGGGAATTCTGGAAGTGGAAAAATCTAGGGAAGTTAACAGGAACTATAGATGCAAGCATCACCAACAGAATACAAGAGATGGAAGAGAATCTTGGATGTTGAAGATACAGTAGAAGAAATGCATTATTCGGTCAAAGAAAATATTAAATCCAAGAAATTCCTAACACGCAACATCCAGGAAATCTGGGACACCATTAATAGATCAAACCTAAGAATAATAGTGATAGAAGAAGAAGAATCCTATCTCAGAGGCACAGAAAACATATCCAAAAATAATAGAAGAAAACTAACCCAACCTAAATAATGGCATGCCTATAAAGGTACTAGAATCTTACAGAACACTAAATAGACTTTATAGAAAAAGTTCCCTTACCACATAATAATCAAAACACTAAAAAAGGAGAATAGAGAAGGAATTTTAAGAGCTGCAAAGGAAAAAGGCCAAGTAATCTATAAAGACAGACCTATCAGAATCACACCCAACTTCTCAATGGAGACTCTAAAAGTCAGAAGGTCCTGGAGAGATGTTTTGCAGACATTAAGGGACCATGGAAGTCATCCCTGACTACTATACCCAGCAAAACTTTCAATAAACATAAATGGAGAAAACAAGATATTTCATGACAAAAGCAGATTTAAACAATACCTATACAAAAATCCATCCCTACAAAAAGGACAAGAAGAAACACTCCAACCCAAGGAACTCAATTACATCCACAAAAACACAGACAATGGATACCCTCACAACAACAAAACCCAAAAAAGGGAAACATACACACTATCACCACCACCAAAACCAAAAAATAACAGGAATTAATTAACCTAATATCTAACAAAATAGGCTTCAAACTAAAATTAATCAAAAGAAGGACATTTCTTTTGAAGGAAAAATCCCTCAAGATGAAATCTCAATTCTGAACATCTACGCCCCAAATACAAGGGCACCCACATTTGTAAAAGAAACATTACTAGTTGGGTGGTGGTGGTACATGCCTTTAATTTCAGCACTTGAGAGGCAGAGGCAGATGGACCTCTGTGCATTCGAGGGCAATCTGGTCTACAAGAACTAGTTCCAGGACAGGCTCTAAAACTGCAGCAAAAGGGAAATGACAGGTGTTATGATTCAAATGGACTTAATAGACATCTATGAAACATTTCACACAGACACAAAAGAATACACCTTCTCAGCAACTCATAACAAAAAGAAGAAAACTGGCCCAGGATGAGTGGACACCAGGGAATAATCAAACTTAGGGCTGAAATCAATAAAATTGAAACAAAGAGAACAATACAAAGAATCAATGAAACAAAGAGTTGGTTCTTTGAGAAAATCAACAAGCTAGGCAAACCCTTATCCAAACTAACCAAAAGGCAGAGAGGGAATAAGCAAATTAACAAAACCAGAAGTGAAAAGGGGCACATAACTACAGACACAGAGGAAATTCAGAGAATTGTGAGCATATACTTCAAAAACCTGTACTCCATAAAACTGGAAACTTTAAAGTAAATGAACAATTTTCTGAATAGCTATCACATACCAAAATTAAACCAAGATCAGATTAATAATTTAAGTAGACTTATAGCCTCTAAGGAAATAGAAACAGACATTAAAAATCTCCCTACCAAAAAATGTTCGGGTCAGATGATTTCAGCACAGAATTCTATCAGAATTTCAGAGAAGATCTAATACCAATACTCCTCAAGTTGTTCCAAACAATAGAAACAGAAGAAGGGAATATTGCCAAATTCTTTTTATGAGGTCACAGTTTCCATGATATCCAAACCACACAAAGTTGCAACAAAGAAAGATAATTACAGGCCAATATTTCTCATAAACATTGATGCAAAAAATTCAATAAAATACTGACAACCTGAATCCAAAAATACATCAAGAAAGAAAGAAACAAAGAAAGAAAGAAAGAAAGGAAGGAAGGAAGGAAGGAAGGAAGGAAGGAAGGAAGGAAGAAAGAAAGAAAGAAAGAAAGAAAGAAAGAAAGAAAGGAAAATCATCCACCATGATCAAGTATGCCTCATCCCATAGATGCAAGGATGGTTCAACGTATGAAAATCTGTCAATGTAATCCACCATATAAACAAACTGAAAGAAAAAACACATGATCATCTCATTAGATGCTGAAAAAGCCTTTGACACAGTCCATCACCATTTCATGATAAATGTCTTAGAGGGATTAGGGATACAAGGAACATATGTAAGATAATAAAGGCAGTATACAGCAACCTGACAGCTCACCTCAAACAAAATGGAGAGAAACTCAAAGCAATTCCATTGAAAATAGGGACAAGATAAGGCTGTCCACTCTATCCATATCAATTCACTATAGTACTTGTGCCTCTAGCTAGAATAATAAGGCAACAAAAGGAAATCAAAGGGATACAAATTGGATAGGAAGATTCAAACTTTCACTAATTAAAGATGATAAGATAGTATATATAAGTGACCCCAAAATTCTACCAGGGAACTCCTGTATTTGATAAACACCTTCAGTAATATGGCTGGATACAAAAAAAAAAAAAAACGCAAAGAAATCAGTAGTCCTTCTATAAACAAATGATAATGGACTTAGAAGAAAACCAGATGAACAACACATCCTACAATAATCACAAATAATATAAAATATCTTGGGGTAACTCTAACCAAACAATTGAAAGACCTATATGACAAGAAGTTTAAGTCTTTGAAGAAGAAATTGGGGAAGAGGAAAAAAAAAGAAAAAATCTCCCACAATCATGGAATAGTAGGATTAACACAGTAAAAATGACAATCTTACCAAAAGCAATCTACAGATTCAGTACAATCCACATCAAAATCCCAACACAATTCTTCACAGACCTCAAAAGAACAATACGCAACTTCATATGGAAAAACAAACAAACAAACAAACAAAAAACAAGATAGGTAAAATAATCCTATAAAATAAAGGAACTTTCAAAGGTATCACCATCCCTGACTTCAAGCTCTACCATAGAGCTATAGTAATGTAAACAATTTGATAATGGCATAGAAACCAACACATGGATCCATGGAATAAAATTGAAGACCCTGACATAAATCCACACACCTATGAATACCTGATTTTTGACAAAGAGGCCAAAAATATACAATGGAAGAAAGAAAGCATCTTTAACAAATGGTGCAGGCATAACTGGATGGTGCCATGTAGAAGAATACAAATAGATCCACATCTATTGTCCTGAACAAAGCTCAAGTCCAAGTGAACCAAAGAACTCAACATAAATTCAGTTATACTGAAGCTGATAGAAGACAAAGTGAAAAGTAGCCTTGAACACATTGGTACAAAAGACTACTTCCTGAATATAACACCAGCAGCATAGACACTGAGATTGACAATAAATGGAACCTCCTGAAACTGAAAAGCTTCTGTAAGGCAAAGGATACTGTAAGACAAAATGGCAGCCTACAGAATGGGAAAAAATCTTCACCAAGCCCACATCTGGCAGAGGATAGATATCCAAAATATACAAAGAACTAAAGGGACTAGACAACAAAATAGCAAATAACTCCATTAAAAATGGGGTACAGATTGATTTAAACAGAGAATTCTCAACAGAAGAATGGCTGAAATATACTTAAAGAACTGTTCAACATCCTTGGATATCAGGGAAATGTAAATCAAAATGACTCTGAGATACCATTTTACATCTGTCAGAATGACTAAGACAAAAAACACCAATAACAGCCTATGTTGGAGAAGATTCCTCCATTGCTGGTGGGAGTACAAATTTGTACAGCCATTTTGAAAACCAGTATGGTGGTTTCTCAGGAAACTGGGAATCAATCTACCTCAAGACTCAGAGACCCCCTTGAGCATATACTAAAAGGATGCTTAATCATACCACAAGGACACTTGCTCAACTTTGTTTATAGCAGCATTATTTATAATAGCCAGAACCTGGAAACAACGTAGATGCCCCTCAACTGGAGAATGGATAAAGAAAATGTGGTACACTTACACACTGGAGTATTACTCAGTGTGAAAAAACAATGGCATCATGAAATTTGCAGGCAATTGGATTGAACTAGAAAAAATCATCCTGAGGGAGGTAATCCAGAGACAAACACAGTATGTACTCACTTGTTGGAGGAGGCCACTTGTAGGTTCTGGGCTGCTCAGCCCCAAAATAATCACACAGAAACTTTATTAATTAAATCACTGCTTGGCCCATTATAACCCATATGTGCATCACCACGAGGTCATGGCCTACCAGCAATGTTTCAGCACATCTGTCTCCAGTGGTAGCTCCATGGCTTCTCTTCAATTCCACCTCCTTTCTCTCAGCATTCAGTTTAGTTTTCCCCACCTATCTAAATTCTACCCTATCAACAGGCCAGGGCAGTTTCTTTATTCCCCAATGGTATTCACAGAATACAGAGGGGAATCCCACATCACTCACTCATAAGTGTATATTAGATGTAAAGCAAAAAATAACCAGGCTACAATCCTCAGCCCCAGAGAATGTAGATAATAAGGTCGACCCTAAGAGTGATGCATGGATCTCCCTAGAAAGAGAAAATGCTTGGATTAGCTCTAGGTAGGGGTAGAGAGGAGGGGATGGGTAGTAGAACATGAAGGATCAGGATGATCAAGTTGGGGGGATGGAGAGGGAGAGATATCTTGATAGAGGGGGCCATTAACTATAGGGTTAGGGAGAAATGTGGTTCCAGGAAACCGTAAGGATGATCCCAGGTAAGTCTCCTAACACTATTGGAGAATGTGCCTGAACTAGCCTTCCCCTGTAATCAGATTGGTGACTATCATAATTGTCACCACAGAGCCTTCATCCAGTAACTGATGAAATCCGGTGGAGAGATCCACAGCCAAGCACTGGGCCCAGATCTGCGCGGCCAGTTGAAAGGAGGGAGGAGAGATTATATGAGCAAAGGGGTCAAGACCATGACGGGAAAACCCACAGAGACAGTTAACCTAAGCTTGTTGGAATTCACAGACTCTGGAACAACAGCTATGGAGTTGACATGGGACCAACCTAGGCCCTCTGCATGTAGGTGACAGTTTTGTAGCTTGGTATTTTGTGGGTCCCCTAACTGTGGGACCAGCACCTGTCCCTGAAACATGAGCTGACTTTTTGGAACTCATTTCCTATGGTAGGAAGTCTTACACAGCCTTGATGCAAGAGTGGGGGAGCTTGGTCCTACCCAACTGGATATGCCATGCTTTGTGGACTCCCATGGGAGGCCTTACCCTTTCTGAATGGACACCAAGGAAGAATGGATGGGGGGAAGGGTAGAAGGGAGGTAGGATGAGGGAATTGGAGGACAGAAGGAAAGGGGAAACATCCTTCAACTTCTAACTTAGTTCAATATTATGATGCTTATTCTCAACAGTGGTGTGTAGGATGAAAAAAAAATTCCTGTTTGCAACTGGAGCACTTCTTCTCTGTGTACAGTAGCAAAAGATAACATATCCCCTAACATGTGTGTAAAACCAAATGCAGAGATTGTTGGAGCTCACCTTCCCTCTATTGATCGATGCTTAGACAGATGAGTGTTGGTGCTCTTGCTATATAGTTGCAGCAGCAGTAGATACTGGGGACCACACAGAAAATAAATGCTATCTGAGTCTTGGTTATCATGATTACTTGAACAATAAAGTAAAAATAATCAAGGGTACCAACTATTTGTATAACATTTTTTGCAGTACACATTATAAGTCATCTGGGTATGCTTTAAAGCACACAGAAGGGAGTGCATAGTTTATATGCATATACTACACCATTTTATAAAGAGAACTTCAGAGTTCTGGCATCAAGCTATCCATTCAGAAGCCTAGAACCCATCCCTTATGGAAATGGGGGACAGATCTGCTTTCATAGTCCTGTTTAGAAGGTTGGTACTTCTGAAAAGACATCAGATTACAAGCTAATCAGAATCCAACAGGAAGTCAATCAGATAAGGCTCAAAGCTAGAGTGCTTGTTGAACATGCTTGAGACCCTGGACTTGATCACAGTGTGGGGGAGTGTATGTAAAGAAGGAGAAAGGATGAGAGGAAGAAAATGGATGAAGAGTGAAGAAATGAAGGAATATAAAGAGGCTTGGAGGAAGGAATTGGCAGGCTCTTGATAGGAGGAGGCTCAGGAAAGCATAAACAAACAGTTCCAGTTTCTAAGTATGGAAGTGTGGAGAACCCGCCTGTGGATTTTGTTCACTATAATGATGACCTGAACAGAGGAATATTTGTTTGGACTTGGCAAAGGCAAAGGACATTCCTTTTTCTCAAAACTGTGTTCTTTCTCTCATTCTCTGGGACACTGTCTCTTCTGTTACTTAACGGCCCACATCCCAGAATATCAATATAGTATTCTATTTCAACTGAATCTAAATTAGATATGTTTTTTCTTCAAACTTTCTCTTTACACATGATAGTAGTCTATTCTGCAAAAAAAATCAATATTTATAACAGGTCCTAGAAATATATTCTTCAAAGCAAGAAAAAATTGTTTCGAACACTGTGACAGACAGTTTTAACCATGATAGTTTATAATGATTATGAGATAATCACATAGACTACTCATGTTCATAAAAAAGAAGTGTCATTAGAAAGAGCAAAGCACCATTCAGATTTCAAGTCACTTAATATCAGGCTGAAGGTATAATAGTCTCTACCAAAATGCATGAGTAGACAGAACGTTCAATATCACATTGCTATTGACAAAGCCCTGTTAGAATCAATGTCCTTTTAAATACTTAAGAAGTAAAGCTATCATAAAGAGAGAAAATGATATCATTATTTGTTATTGAAAGCCCTGTGTTATCTAAGAGATAGTCCTCTTAAGCAAAATCAAGGAGAAACCTAATGTCCAGATTTAGAAGGAATCTGGTTCACTCCAGAGGCCCTAGGCACTCAGTTATCTAATGGACTAGCAAAAAGAAGACAAATCATTTTACTATCCTAATATGGACTGATCTTGCTTCATGAGAACCAGCTTAATGTTACAACTTCGGCCACATTACAAGAGTGGAATTCAGAAGAGGTCATGGGTAGACTGCTGTATTCTTCATTTATATCTTAATTTATAAAGTTGTGACACAAACATGCAAATTTCCCAGTGGATTCCATAGTATATTGTTTTGTTTTGTTTTTTTCTTAACAAAGATGGAGCTGCAATCCATGTTCTACCATCCAATACTACTACTGCTCTGACACTAGATGTGAGAGGACATACAGCCTGTATCACGCTTCAGTGACAGTAGAAAGATGCTATGCTGGTGTACTGGTGCACCAGTAGAACCCCTGTACTCAAGATATAGAGCAAGGAGGGTTATAGTTTGAGGCCAGCCTTCACTACATCATGAGATCCTATCTTAAGAAAGGGAACAAATATCATGATGGGGAAACCCACAGAGATAGCTGACCTAAACTAGTGGGAGCTCGTGGACTCTGGACTGATAGCTGGGGAGCCTACATAGGACCGAACTAGGCCCTCTGAATGTGGGTGACAGTTGTGTGGCTTGGGCAGTTTGTGGGACTCCTGGTAGTAGTATCAGGACTTATCCCAGGTGTATGAACTGGCTTTCTGGAGTCCATTCCATATGGAGGGATACCTTATTCAAGCTTGATACGGGGGGTGGGGGTGTCTTGGTTCTGCCTCAACCTGATATGCCAGACTTTTTTGACTCCCCATGGGAGGACTTACCCTCTCTGAGGAGTGGATGGGGGTGTGATGGCAGAAGGTGGGGGAAGCAGGAGCAGGGGAGGTAGAGGGAACGGTGGTTGGTATGTAAAATGAATAAAAAAATAAAAAAGAAAGGGAACAAGGAAGGCTAGGGATATATCTCAGAAGGTACATTGTCTGTCTTACGTAGGAGCATCTGACTTTGATCTCAAAATCCATGTTTTTTTCCTTAAAAAATATAAAATCAGAGATGATGGTGTGTGTTTGTAAATCCTGCAGTAGAGAGGCAGAACCAAGCAGATCTCTGGGAGTTGCTAGCCAGACAGCCTAGCTCCTTAGTAGGACACAGACCAATGAAAGACCCCCTGTCATAAAAGGAAGGTCCCTGTAGTTGCTTGCATAAGAACTGCCGGACATCAAGACAGCCGACTTTCCAGCATCAATATGGAAGGGGTTCATTAGGAACATTGACAGTTGATAGCCGCTACGTGATGAGGAGTCAGGTTATTTAAGAGTCTAGTCTGTCTGGTAGATGACCCATTCTTCAGTGAATTTGGGCAACACTTAACTGGCATTAAAATACTGAGTTATTTTAAAAGAAAAAGGACAGAAAATTGGGAGAGCAATATAAGAGAGGATAGAGGGAAAGTGAAAGGTGAATATAATCATAATACATAGTTTACATGAATGAAATTCACAAAAATTTATATGTGTGTATATATGTATAAAGTCAGGGTAGGTGTCACATGATAAACAACACCTGAGATGGACTCTTCTGACCTGTACAAGCACATGTGTAAACATAGCACACACACATACACACTCCCACACAGTGGAAGTTGAAGAGAAAGAAAATAAAACTCATATGCATAAGCAATTAAAACTCAATGAATTTTCACTGATTTCTAATAAAGCAGATGTTATTCATGCAAGTTTAATACACACAACAGCAGAGGGAAGGGTTAGAAAAACAGAAAGCGCCTCTTAAGAATTACTTACAGTGACTTCCAACTAGAGCCTCCAAGTAGAATTTCCCAGCAACAGGACCACTTAGCATTTATATTAATGGCATTTAGTGTGTCAAAACTAAATGGGAGTTTGGGGAGAACAGGAAGCACTATTGTTCAGAAAACATTGCCAGCCTGTTTTTACATATATAAAGGCTCACTCAGGATTCCTTTAAACATGCAAACATTAGATTTTAATGTACATCATAAATATAGCAGCCTCCTTATATGAATAACATTTTACTAGGTTAACTCTCCATTAACCTCAATTTATCTACAATTCGATTCATCAGTTATCGAGTATTAGATGATACTAAATGCCACAGATTAAAAATAAAATAGCACCCCAGTGTCTAAGCTCTAATAGTTCAAAGAAAAATAAAGAAAAAAAATGAAATCTAACTACTGCAAATAGAGAAATAAGGAAATGTTATTTTGTTTGTTTGTTGGCTTGCTTTAGGTTTGAGATTGTTTTTTTTTTTTTTTTTTTTTGGTTTGGGGTATTAGTGTGTCCATGTACGTGTGTGTGTGTGTGTGTTAAAATGTTTAGTTTATTGGTTGACAGGGTTTGGTTTGGTTTTGTCATTGTTGTTTTTGACACTCTGTAGCCTAGGCTTGCCTAGAACTGATTATGTGGCCAAGGGCAGCCTTGGACTCATAATGACCCTCCTGCCTCAGCCTCTGAAGTACCAGAACTATAAGCAAGTTACCACACCCCACATTTGTTTTAGTTTTGACAGAAATTTAAGATGGTATCACAGAGATAAAATGGTACAAAGTGATAAAAGGTGCAGATTCTCCTGATGCTGCTGAGAAGACTTCAGCCCAATACAAGAAATACCTGTGTCTTATCTTTCTGGCTTTTATTCATAGTAGATCATTTCCAATGATTTTTTAATTTCCTATCCAGAATATTGTTCTTCAGAACTCCCTGAAAAAACTGGCATATGGATTCCTGGGCTAAACCACGCACACATACACACACACACACACACACACACACACACACACACTAGATATTTATAACATGCATCAACCTTTACATTAGAAGAACTGTCCATTATGTTACTTAATGTTGGCTCTGGCCAAGCATCCGGAGTAAGAGGCTTCAAAGATTATTTTTTCTTTAAGCCAAAGTTGTCTCCTATATGTGATGTGCCTAAAATCAAGTAAGCACTAAGTGTTGGGCAGCTCACTATTCCACCTCCTGAACCACACCTATTCTCAACATCTATGAATATTGGAATGCCATCAAATATGGTTTCATGAGATACTAAGGAGAGATCAAGTTCACACTGTGGCACTAGAAAAGACACTAAGCTGTAGGGCAGAGTTCCTGAGCAAGCAGGGTCAGCCAGCTCCCTAAAGTTGTTCTCTGATCCTCACACATGCACTGTGGCACACACATGACCACATAATGCACAAATAGAATAAATAAATATAGTTAAAAATTACTTTTTAAAAATCTATAGATCTTTTCAATGTTTTAATCAGGTAAAGCTACTAACAATTTACTAAAGACAAGTGTCTAGTCACTACAGCTGCTTAAAAGTTTCTTCCATTTTGATTCCTTCTGTTGGAATGTATATATTGTTGTCACTTTAGAAGTGTATACCTCATACTTTAACATGGTGAAGCAGATTTTGAATATCCTCATTACTAAAAAGAAGTAATAAATGGCTGGGTTGTAATGATAGACACCTTCAATCACAGTACTTAGGAGGCAGAGGCAAGTGGATGTCTGAGGTCAGCCTGGTCTTCAGAGAGAGTTCCAGGACAGACAGGGATATGCAAAGAAACCCTGTCTCAAAACACACAAAAAAAATGATAAATGTTTAAGATAAATAAATTAAATGTCATGGTTTCATTATTATATAAACTATATACATACAAAAATGTCACAATAAATCCCATTAATATGTGTAATTATAGCTGTTCTATTAAAAATAATTTACATAAGCCAGACACGCATATAATGCATATGTGCATGCATATCATCTCAAAACTTGGGAGTTGGAAGCAGGAGGATCAGGACTTCAAGGACATCTGCTCTTACATAGTGAGTTTGAGGTCAACCAGAGATACCTAAGACCCTGTATCTAAAAACAATAATAATTTTTAAAACACTAAATAAGTAGAAGCAATCCTAATGAATTAACCAAATTAAATAATTTAATTTCAAAATAAAGTAATGAGATAACTTCCTCTCTAGAAGGTTACAGGATCCATCTGTTATTTTATAATAAACAGCAGAAAAACTTAATATCTAATTACCATTTTGTCCCTAATTCAAAGATTGCATAAGATTGAACTCTAAGTTTTGAAAGTCCCACCTATTGTTCTGAATTTTCAGGTCTTGAATTCATACAAATAAGAAAAATACATGTATTAAACTTTGCCTGTACAAAGCTATAAAAACAAAGTATATTTATTTTAAAACAATAAATAGACTAAATGATCAATATTCTACCTAATGTCTATTAAGCTGACATTTATGCAGACCATGCTCTAGTAACAATCATATGCTATACTGCCATTCTTTCTAAATGAGCATGTTCTATTTAATCATCTTGATAGTTCTTTAGATAAAAACACTTTACCATAGTTGAAGGCTTAGAAAGGACTGGGAAGAAAGTAGAAAGTTATGATAGAGACAGAAGTGAGGATGGTTCATATGCATTGTGTATATGTAATAGTAAATCATAAAGAATTTTCTTTTGATATATTCATGACTTTGTCATTTACAAAAGATTAATAAAAACAGCACACAATGGCATGAATATGTTTGGTTTTGTTCACATACAGAATTAAATGTTGGCTGAATATTGGACATGGCCAGAGGTAAGGTTCAACAGCTCAGGGTTGATCCATATTTTGATTTAATAATTGCTAATGTTGTAGAGAAATATTACTAGTTCTCATATTAAAATGTTACATTTCTATAAGAGTAAAAACTTTGGAATTCATAACATACACCCGTTTGGAATCTGAGTCAAGGTATTTCTGGCAGCATCTGGTGGTAGTGCACGGCAAGGCATGTTGTGCAATACTGGCCATCTACAATGGCATGATGGCACAGGAATTTAAAGTGCTCATTAACTGAAACTGCGGTGGAGCCATATGATGCACAGTGGGCAGGCACTGCCAGAAACACACTGACTACTCTACACATTTGATTTTCATTTAATTTTGGGTCCTTGTGAAGTTAGAAACATTTTCCTCTTATCAAACTTTTTGCAATGCCCACATTCAGTTACATGACCCCATAGGAAGATTGAGGCTCACAATCTAAAGAGCAGATTCTTAGAATGTGAAATGTACCTGGCACAAGTACAGAAAAGTAGTATCAATATTGGAACCACTGTCAAGATTATTTCTGGGAACTATTACAATTGGTGATATATTTCAAAAGAGATTTCAATTCTGTCTCACTATATATCCAAACCATACCTCTAATCATCTAAAATAACAAAAGATACTCAATCCCTCCAAAAAGAATGGGGATAATCCTGTGGGAGATTCCAGGAAATGGGAAGGGTAGACATGAGAAGAATCAAGATCATAAGCACAGCCTAGGCTGCATAGTGATTCTGAAATCAGGTCAGGGTACATAAAACCTTATTACAAAATAAGTGATGGTCAAATATAACCATTAATTAATGTTAGAGACAGGTGAATTAATCTGATAGTCATTGATTATAAAATACCTGAATTGGACGTCTGAATACTTACACACTGAATTAAATAATACTTAATTATTTAAATATTTATTTCTACCATACTACCAATGTTGGGGAAATACTCAAACAATTGACTGGTATTCACACCCACCAATTCATGTAATATTGCTTTCTATTGCCTTAAACATTAATGTGTTTGTTTTTTTAAATCTTTTATCATCAACTACACAAAAGTCCAGTAATTTCTATTTTATTACCTTAGGGGTTTTGCTTGTTTGTTTGTTTTTTAAGGTTCAAAGGGTAGGCAAGTAGACATGCATTTATGGATTATTTTTTAAGGTGAGTAAAATTTTTACTTTAGGTCATCACAAAATTTTGAACAGAGAAAGAAATGATTTGTGGCTCGCTTCTAAACAGAAAGAAAATGATCATATTGCAAGTCTTGAGACCTTTTGAGAGCAGTCTTTCAAACAGTATATATCTTGCCAAAAGTCCTCAGACTCTAGGGGCACTGAGCCATGGCTGATAAATCCCTGTGTTTCTCAGAAGAGTTCATAAATTCCTTCTTTCAGGCACCTCACACAAAGTTCTAGTAGTATCTACCAGCACTGCTGTATCAGTTAGCTATGGCTGTGTAATCCCTAATCTCAGTGTGTCAAAGCAATGATGATGTGTTCTGCCATCTCAGGATTCTGAGACCAGACAGGGTCATTCTTTTGGTCTAGACTGAGCTCAGACATGTGTCTATAATCATAAATTGCACATTCTTAGCTGAATTCAGTCTTAGCATAAAACAAAGGTTGAGATACTTGGCTTATGTCTCCTTAAGCTTTTCTATCCTTGCCTTCATTGGGATTTCACAAAAACAAAAATGAAGGTTTCAAAGTCCATGGAGATACTGTCTAGAAAGTTCAAAAAGTCCCTCTGTATTTTTCAGATGGAACCACCACAGGTTCTAAGAGGGTAGAGAGGTAGACTTCACTTCTGAATGCTACCCATGCAAAGAATCAAAGGCTGATTTAATCTACTTGAAGGAATTAAAAATCACTCTTGCTTACGACAAGCTCTGTATACATCTTTTCAGAAAACTAAAGAATACATCTTTTCAGAAACCTAAAGAAAAGCACTGTTCAGGACTGGAGATCACTGGATAGTTTATAGATAATAAAAATATATACTTTTCAACATACTCTAAACATGGACACTCCATATCCTTTTGCGAATGGAGAAACTGAGGCATGAAAAAGGTCCATATTAGAAACCTGAAGAACTATGAATGAAATGCTGATAATCCTGCCTTTAGAATGCATGCTGCATTCTCTACTCTCTGACATTCTCCATAAATCTTTCCTTCAAACCAAATGTGACCCCACAGCTAGACAGGTACGTCTTCTGCTAGATTAAACTATATGGGGAGCTAATGTTCAACAGACCACTTTGCATGACTTAGTCAACACTAGCAAAAATGCCGAGAATTAAAGGATGCAAGCAGTCAGAAACAGCAATCACAAAAATCTGTGAGGCACTGTGCTGTGTGTTCAATCATCCCAAAATACAATACGATGAGGCAGAAATCCCAAAGGGTGCAGCGAGAACAGGAAGAAACAGGGGATTGGCATTTATATTCTCGAATGCATCTGTGCTCAAATTTCCAATTGACCAAGCAGGGACAATATGCTCATATGACTGTCCAATTCTTGCTTCTGACCCTAAACTAGCTGATGACAAGACATGGTGCTCTGGGGACACAATTTTCTTCCTGTAAAATAAAAACAAAAAGACAGACTCTCATTTGTTCTGAGATGAAGATTTGTTTCTTAAGCGCTTACTAATGTTCCTCTGAGGCAGGTTGAGAAATGCATCATGCTTCAAACTCGGCTTTGGTCTTACATAAATTCACAGATGCCAGGGTTCTCTGGGTCTCTCCTTCTGGGATTTTACATTCATTTTCCAGTACATCAAAAAAAACAATAATAATTTTTTAAAAAAAAACCTTCTGTAGCTAATGGCATTCATTTTTCAATGATGCTAAAAAGCCCTGGGAAATCAGGAGTAGCTTACCTCTGGGGGTGGGGATACTATCAAGGTGCCCCGACAAAACAAATTGAGAGTTCAGATTCAGTCCATAATGGTGGGGTGACCCTGGCAGTTGATCAATTTGTATCTGCAGTTAAAAGCAGAGAACTAGTGCTTGTGCTCAGCTCCCTTTCTTTTTTTTTTATATAGTCCAGGATCTCAGTCAAGGGAGTGGGACCATCCAGAGTGGGCACTTTTTCCTGTATGAATTAAAGTAACCAAGATAATCTACAACAGGTGTGGCAAGAGATTCATCTGCCAGATGATCCTAGATCTCATCGAGTAGACAACTGAGCTTAACTATCACAGAAGTTAATTTCCAGTTCTATCTGAGCTGTCTCTCTGACTTTAAGTCACATCCCAACAGTGTGATGAAAGGTATGTGCTGTTTACAGACAAATTTCTGCCTTCTTGTCACCTTTATTCCAGCCATGTTTCCAAAAGTAGAGTACTTCATAAATGTTTTCTTTTGGGATCAAACAATTAGAACTTTAAGATTTATGGATGACGTTTTCCAACTCATAACTGTAAAAAAGAAAATGTGATTGTTCAGCAGTGACTAGCTTGCAAGAAAAAAAGCCTTTATTTTTTTTTTTGTTATGTTCCAAAGTGTTGGCTGACTTGTGACTATAACCCCCTCACACTCATTTGTTTTCAGACAGCGTGGCTTGCACAGGCAAGCTCATGAATTGAAAATGAATGTCTAAAAACTACAAAATTTCTTTCCAAGTCTTGAATCCAAACAAAGATCCTTAAGTTCACTTAGGGATAATCAGCCAAACTAGAGATGAGATTATTAAAATCATTTTGTGAGATTGGGCAGAATTTCAAGGCATGAAATATCAGGGAATACATGGCCAAAAGTCTTCACTCAGAACTTTGTATGAAACCAGCACAAGGTCAAGCTCATTATATTTTTTACTCCAATCTGAATGAATCATTTTATTTCATGGTTTCTTCACTGTTTTCTCACAAAGTTTCTGGTCATGCCTCAGTAGGTAACAGAGAAAGTTGTCCTCTTTTTATTACACTTGTTTTATCTTGTTCTTTAAAATGTTAGCATTTAAACTCAAGCATACATGAAATTCCTATCAGCATTAACTACTAGACCACTTAGAACCAATAAATTCCTCCTTTGTGCGTTTAATGCTCTAATTTCCAGAGACAATTTGACTGTTTACAGAAAGAAAATGGGATGCTTGTCTTAAATTACAATCTATTTTCCTCTCTCTCCCTTTGTCTCCTGAAGAGACAGTAGAAACACATTTTCCAAAACCCTCATACTGCAGTACGAATGAGAAATTAATCAGCCCCCCCCCCATAGTCTCAAGCATTTGAACTTGAGTCCCAGTTGAAGGCACTGTTTAGAAAAGTTTAGAAGGTGCAGGAGGGTTTGGAAGATGTAGCCCAGATGGAGGATGTAAGTCACTGGGGACAGGATTTGAGAGCTTAAGGCCTTGTCCCACTTAGAGCTCACTCTCTCTGTTTCATGATTAGAGTTCCAGATGTGACTTCCCAGCATCCAGTTTCTGCTACCTTAGCTGGAACTTTCTGCCATGCTTCCCTGGCATGATGGACCCTTATCCCTCTAGAATCATAAGCCTGAATAAATTCTTCCTTCTATAAGTTACCTTCATCATAGTTCTTTACCACAACAATAGAAAAGTAACTAACATAAATTTCTCATTTTCCTTCTATCAATATTGCTGCCGTTCCCATTTCCTAGTCATTGTACAGCTGAAATATTCTAACCCCCTTCAATGTTTTGCACGAATCTTCGTTTTTTTTCCTTTGTAAGCTATTCTAAGTTATAAAAAGAAACCTCTAAAAGATACATTTATGGGTATGGGGATATATCTCAGTTAGAAGAGTGATTTCCTGGCATGCTTCAGCCTTACATTTAATCTCCAGCACGGCATAAATCAGGACATGGCTTCACACACCTGTAATCTCAGTAGCATTTCCAGGAACCCATGATTTTTCTACTTGTGACAGTTTAAACACCAGGAGATATTTTGTTGTCTAATTGCAGGTATGCTGTGGAGAAATATATACACATATACATGGATACAAAACAGTATGCATGTACACACACACAGAGAGACTTTTTATACCTCTACAAATACGTTAGTAATCAAAGAGTTTTGATAAAATTGAAAACTCTCTGGCATTTATTAGTGAGTGTATCATACAACCTATTGTCAAAATTAAATCTCTCTTCCTAATTCTGGTTGCTTAAATATTTCACTGGACTAATCAGATTGCTTCCACTGACGCCTACCTTTTCTTTATTCCCTGTACTGAGGGTGAAACTCTGAGTCTAAAGTACTCCATGCATATATGCCAATACTAAACTAAATTCTCTAGTATGTCCACTTCTTAAAATTACATAATACAAAAGGCTTTCTTGGGTTTCAAAACCTCAAGCAACAAAGGCAAGTGTTAATTTCTTTCTCTGGCATTGTGGATGTTAAGCTTGTTATATCCTTATTATGAAGCAGTCAGAAAGCCCCCACCAAATACAATCAACAACTTCCTTTCCCGCTCCAGTAGATGACCACATACTCAAGAGTATAGGGAGCACAAACTGAACTGGAATAGCTTAAAAGAAAAGAACAGTTTGGATGTGAATGGAAGACAGTGTGTCTAAGAAGAGTCAGGAAAGGAGGCGAATATAAGAGCTGGAGAAATGGCTGAGCAGTTAAGAGCACTTATTGTTCTTGTAGAAGATTGGGTTTGATTCCCCCACAACTAGTATGTGTTTAACAGATGTCAAACACATGCTGGTGCACATGCATACATGCATACAAAGCACTCATATACATAATATAAATAAATCTTTAAAAATATATTATATTAAAATTACTGAAGAACTACTAAAATCCTTAGTAAAAATTGGAAATGTTCCATGCCAACCTGACTCAAAACGAAAATTGATTTAAAAATGTATGATATTTTCTGGGGGAAAAAAGTCATCAATGCTTTGCCAAGATGTTAACCTTGAATATCAATATGCCAGGCAAGATGTGCCCATTGACGCAATAGTGACATAGTTGTTAAGAGAGTAACCAACTACTTTCAGATTGGATTTGAGGGCCACACTCCACAGGAGGAATTCCTGCCTGGGACTGTAAAGTCCATGGCTTGGAAAATCATAGGACCTAAGGAAGAACAGAAAACGCGTGTTGAAAAGTTGTCAAACTGCCTTCTGCATATTAGTGATGCCCAGCTTTGGCCAGAGAAGCTTCTGTTTACAGTGGGCAATAGTTAATGCTGAAACTTACAACTTGCCAAAGTGCTAAGAAGGAGTGACTATGAATGCTCAGCCATAGGTGGAACATCTGTAACACCCCATCCAAAGTTCAAGGAACATGATGGAAGAGTGGGAAGAAAGAATCTAAAAGCCAGAGGATGGAAAGGGGTGCTATGAAATGCTACGTTCTGGACATGACCTGGCAGTTTTACTTATGAACACATAGCAACTGTAGCTACCCAATGTTTACACAATACCAGACATCAACATTCCATTATGGAATGGAAAGGGGCTCAGGAGACCTCCATCCTTCCCTAAAGAGCTTCAGGAAGTTCATGATTGCTAGCAGAAGAGGTGGAGTCATATTCCTCAGGGGTATATATAGTCACTGATAAGTAATCCTTCCTCAAGTTTGAAAGTGAAAATCTAAATCTCCTTATGTTGTAGTTGTTTTAATTGTTTGAGAATTTCATACATGTATACAATATATTTCCATTACTCCCACCTCCGTCCCCCTTCAACTTCTCCCCTATCCTATTATTTTTCCTTCCCAACTTCATGTGCTCTTTTTTTAAAGCCATGAGTTCAGCTAATGTTTCCTGTATGTACATTGCTGTAGGACCATATACTGAAACACAGGCAGTCTTTCAGGGATTGCATCTCTGCAGAAAATTGCCAGGGGTAGTAGAGGAAGCAGATGTCACCAATGAAAGAGGATTTGCCATACATGGAAGGACCACTGCACACATGAACTCACAGAAGCTGTGACTGACTATATGCAGAAGACCTGCACAAGATAGAGCTGGCCAACTTCTTAGGTTGGATGGAATAAGGGTTGAGAAGTCCCCACTCCTAACTGAGGAGCTATTGGTACTTGGCAGTTACTGGGAGAGAGTCCATTTCCCTTTATTTTTAACCCCCTGTTTCTAAATAGAGCTGTCCGTGTGTATAGGTAGAGGGCTATCCACTGGAACATGGACAACCTGTGAAAAGCCACACGCTTAAAGAAAACTGATCTTTTTCTCCTCTACCAGCTATGAAGTGTCAGTAGATATTCAGCTAGAGGGTGAGGGCTTCTAAGCCACAACCCATCCCAATCAGTGCTGGAATATTGATTGATTTGAAATCATGCAGGCTCAACAGACCAAGAATCAGAGAGTAGAGAGAACATGGACCTAGCAGAAAAGAAAATAGTATTTTTCTGCTAAAGAAATGTAGTGATAAAATGACTCTTGACTACATTCTGTTATACCCATAGATCAATGTGTTGCCATCATCAGAGAAGCTTCCTCCTGTCATACATGGGAACAGATACAGAGACCAACAACTGGACAATATACAGAGAGGAAGAGACAGACCACTTGGTCCTAAATGGGATGTCTCTATCAAATCCCTCTCCTCGGGGCTCGGGGAATCATGCAAAAAAAAGGAGACTGAAAGATTATAAGAGCAAGAGGAGATGGACAACACCAAGAAGGGAACAGTGTTTCCAGACACAAAAAGATGGCTCCTCATAAGAACTCAGAGACCGCAGCAGCATACATAGGCCCTATACGTGTTCAAGCCAGGCAATCCCAATGCTGAGAAGGTGAAGTAAACACACACCCACAACCCTAACCCAGAAGCCCTCTCCAAGTAACAATTACTAACAAAGGAAAAGTTAGTTTCTCCAGGGGAGTCTCACTAGGTATACAAACCACAATTAAGGTCAGGTCTCATTCCCAGAGCAGATGGCCAACACAAAACAAACTCAACAGCATTTTGGAGATTTTTGGGTTTTGTTTGGTTGGTTTTTTATATCATATTGCTTTGCCTAGGCATTTTTAAAAATCTTACGTGTGTGTGTGTGTGTGTGTGTGTGTGTGTACTCTTGCACACGTGTATTTCTCCTGCTCTTAGCTTAATTTGTTGTTTATTTGTTTTATCTTTGTTTACTTGACTTCTTATTTGCCCGCCTGGCTTTTTTTTTTTTAAAGAGAGAGAAAGCAGGCATGAAGTTGGGAGAATATGGAGGTGGAAAGGATCTGGAAGGGGATGAAGCAGGAGAAATGGAGATAAGACTATATTGCATGAAGTTTATTTTATTTTCAATAAAACAAATAAAAATTAAAAAATAGAAAAATAAGAAAGCATTCAAATGCAGTATTCATTTAGCAAACGAACCATAGTAAGTCTCCTAGGACCTATGAGTTCCATAAGCCATGGTTCTTGGTCTCTGGCACTAAGCAGGCATTCTTCCTTCAGGCATTTTCCTCCTCTCTTCTCAATCATTGCTTGATCAATATTCTACTTGTAGCTTTCTGCTGGCCTCTTGTCATTAAATCCATTCTAAGCACTGTCTTGGGTAATTTGTGTTTTATGCCATGCGAACAATGTTCCCTGTTAAATTTCACCCATCTGAAGCTTGTCTGTGAAAAACAAAAAGAAAAAGGTTTTGCTTTCCCATGTTCGCCGGTTTGCTTTTACTTTGCATACTCAATTTATTGCAACTCAGCATATATACAAAAGCTTGCCCTTTATTTATTGCTTGTCATGTTTCTTATCTCTTGCTTTCATTCAGATGTGGCACAATTTAAAAAAAAAAAAACCTCCAATTTTAATGTTTGAGTAGCTTTCAGGGAAGGCTGTTACACGGTAAATGCAAAGATGGAAAACTGGGTAAACACCGGAACCTATCACTTACCATTTTAGTACTTGATGGATTAATAGACAAATAAATCCCCACAAAGGTAAATTTATCAAATTTAATAGCACAAAACAAGCAACGCATTATTCAACATTGGATCAACAGCCATTGTTTTTGTGCTCCAAGACATTCTATCTATTTTCCTGCATTGGTTAACAACAACAACAACAACAAAAGCTCTTTTCAATTCATACAACATTTAAAGCACACTGTGCCTGAAGAGAAAGAGGCAGGCTGAATTCATTCTCCATCACCCCTTGCATACAAATGACCAGGTGCTACTCGTGCTCAGGTTGGGGGTGGTGCAGGAACTGTGGTTGACTGTGAAATGCAAACAGCTGTCAGGGAGTGCTATTTGTTTGTCCTGGGGAGCTGGACAAGCCTTACGGAAATGGCTTAAGGTCTTTTTCTCTGTCATGGGAATCTGCTTTCTATTTAGGGCTCACTAGAGATATTTCATGAGGGCCAGAGTTAATGAGCCCCCTAAAATGTCCTTATCCTAATCTCTAAGTCTGTGGCCAAAGAAGCTGCGTAGATGGGATTAAACTACAGACCTGAGATGGAGAGAGAGCATCTTTTATGTTGTACAGCAGTTCTCACACCACCACACGAGCGTAGCAGTGATGCAGTTGAGAAAGAGCCAGCCAGCTGTGGCCACCACTGAGATGAGGAATGAAAAGGTCACCAGCCAGAAGCTCGAGCAGAATGGGGAAACTGCACGGACAAGAAGGACTGCAGAGATAGTTCAAGGGATAAGAGTGTTTGCTGCATCAGCATGAGGACCTGACTTTGAAACCCCAGCACTCTCATGTGAAAACAAGAAAAGAAAAGGTGCATGTGCCTGGAGCCACAGTGCTGACAGGGTGTGTGTGTGGGGGGGGGGGCGGTTAGAGACAGGAGGATCTTCCTGAATGATACCCTAGCTCCAGGTCCACTGAGAGACTCTGTTTCAAGAAATAAAGCACATCAGGCGCCCAGCATTCTGTATACATGGACACACACACACAATCATACACATACACATAACAAATAGAGATAAACAGAGATAGACACACCCGGAGAGACAACGATGATGATGCCATGATGATGCAGGAAGTATAGCCTGACTTCTGAGAAAGGCATCTCAGCTCAAGGGTCTATAATGTGCTGCTTGATTTGTTGCATAAATTCTATGAAGGTGAGATGAGGACTGAAGCCTGCTAAGTGCCTTTGTGAATGAGTAGCAGTAAAGTAGGGAGAAAGGGGCCTACAAAGTGAAACAGGATCAGTCTACCATTTCCATATAACCCAGAGAATCTCCTCTGCTGCCGTAACTATTCCTGGGGAGACACAAACAAGTGTCTATTCACCCAAAATGGACTCTTCCAGAGCCCAGTTTAGCCAACCAACGAGTTTATTGGGCTTACTTACAGAGCATGAATGAGGGGTTACTTACATGATCATGAGTGGCCTCAAAGTCCCACCTTATGAGTAACCTCACGGAAGCTCTATTATAATGTCCCCTGTTCAATCTTATACTTCCTATATACTGCAGCATGTCCTAAGATCACTTGTAGTCAGGGGCAGGAGTCAGCTAGAATGCCAGGTGTGGGTCTTGTAACATTCCCATGGCTTCTTCTATTACAGAACAATAGCTAGGATAGCATCCCAGGGATCTTGGAGAAAAGAGCCTTTCAACCACCTGAACAGTGTTTTTGACTCATAACTTTTGGGGGAGCTGTGTTTAAAACATGTCTCCTGGCCTGACTTTCCTGCCAATGGGCATACAGGCAGGCACTAAGTGGGACCATTAACATACCTTGAAACTGATAGGGCCAAGACCTGCAAGGCATGTACACGTGGAGGCTGAGGTCAATCCAGATGCTATTGCTCAGATGCCATTATCTTGTTTTTTTTTTTTTTTTTTGAGACAGGGTCTCTCACTGGAACCCAAGGCTACAAACAAGCACTCCCCACAAATTCCCCATTTTATTTAGTATACTTGTCCAAAATAGAGACTCCATCCTGTTAAGAGGAACATGAGGCATCTTAAGAAGCTTATTTTTTCTACAGCAGACAGCATAGATGTGATTTGGTACAAGGTGAAAATAGAGTACCTGTAAAGACCAATTTTATCTGCAATGTGGCCCTTTAAGTCCATAGCCAAAGGCAGAATGAAAGTATCAATAGTAGAGCAAAATGGAAAGAATTGCAATCCTCTGACAATGCAAGAAAACTCCCCCACCATCTCTCTCCCCACCCTCTCTCCCCTTCTCCACCCATCTCGGGCCTAGGCCACCTATTACAGCACCTGCCTACCCAGGATTCCCAGTGAGAAACAGACCATTGTGTGAGTCTCCCTCCTTTGTTTACTTGTCTAGAGTGGAGGTCAATTAATCTGCTATCCACTAAGATGAACTTTTTAAAAAGTACTATAGTGCCGGGTAGTGGTGGTGTATACCTTTAATTCCAAAACTTGGAAGGCAGAGGCAGAAGGATCTCTGTGAGTTCGAGGCCAGCCCATTCTACAGAATGGGTTCCAGAACTACACAGAGAAACTCTGTCTTAAGAAAAAAAAAAGATACTATAGAAAGGCTAGGTACCAGATTCCTTTGATCTCACTGCATTTCTCCACTGTTTTACCCCATTGAAAGTTATCCTGTCCCTTGGTTTGATTATTTAAGGCCAGGAGGTAAACTAACTGACATTTCTTGATATTGAACAATCACTCTCTCTTTTAGCTTCCAACGGAGTCAAGAAAGATATTCTGTCTCTGTTGCCATAGGAACGTTTTGCAAATCCCATGTGTTCCCTCTAGGTATAGCCTCTATGGTATCTGAACGGCTGAATTTCCAAGCAAATCAGAACACTGTAACAGAGCCAGCAACCCATTCTTTGGTGTAGACTCTCAGCAGGGTTGCTGGGTCAGGATAGTGAATGCATCTTAGGGGCAGAGGAATGTAACTTCTCTAACCTCATAACCTTCTTATCCACTCCCTCCCTCTCAATCACTCTCCTGCTCACATAAAAAAAAAATGTTTTTTTTTTTTTTTTACTTAATTTGTTTTCCTGAAATGGATGTTTTTGTGCCTTCACTCTGACCAAATTCAGACAAAAAAAAAAAAAGAGTGTGAACCCTAGAAAAACACATTCACCAGGATAAGGGAAAATATGCTTTAGCATCACAAGAGTAAATGAACAAAATCAAAATGGTAATCTATGAACATGTTTCTAAGGTACCTCCATGAGAAGTCTATTGTTTATTACACAAATGACATATTTCTTTAATGCGTATATCTCTTGAGAAAACAAATGTGTCAGTAAAGTTGGAAATGTACTTAAAAGCACATGGCCAGTCAATATGATAGCTAGGAGGAAGAGATTATATTAGCATCAGGAAGGCATTGTAGGGATGTCAGCTGGGCCTTGGGATAGGAAAAGTTGTTGCCCCTTTAAATATCTGTTAATGTCCCTTTAGAGACATTATTTTTGTTTCAGCTAAGAGTCCTCAGCTAGGCACAGTGTCACATACCAACAATCCCATCCTTTGAGAGTCTGAAGCAGGAGAATCCCTCATTGCAAGCTAATCTGAGCTTTAGTGAGACTCTGCATCAAACAGTACAATTCCACAAAATTCACCAAGTTGTTTTTACTCATATTTTTGACTCATTAATTAATTATTTCTCGCTATAATGTAAAATCCATTCCCATTATTTACTGTTTTCTAACGTATGATTGATATTGTTCAATTAAATATGCTCAAGAACATGTCCATGTTTACATGCTATAATGCACCCCACCCCAAAAATGAATACTGTGAGGTTTAATCTTGACTGTCAACTTGACATGATTTAAAATCACCATGAAAACAAATCTCTAGGCATGTCTGTGAGGAACGTTCTACATTAGGTTAACTGAGGTTAGAAGACCCACGCTAAATGTGGGTGAGCACCATTCCATGGGCTGAGTTCCTAGACTGAATAAAAACAAGAAAATGATTTTAACAGAACCATCTTTCTGCTTCCTTAGTGTAGATGCAGTATAACAGGTGTCCCGTGCTTCTGCGTTTATGTTTTTTCTACCATGATGGACTGTACTCTCAAACTGCGAGCCAAAGTACCCCCACCATTGTGTGTGTGTGTGTGTGTGTGTGTGTGTGTGTGTGTGTGTGTTTGAGACAGGAGGGTTTCTCTGTGTAACAGCTCTGGCTATCCTGAAACTCACTTTGTGGACTAGGTTAGCCTCAAAATCACAGAGCTCCACCTGCTTCTCCCTCATGAATGCTGGGATTAAAGGCATGTGCGACCACCACCCAGCTAAAATAAACCTTTTCCAATTTGCTTTGTTCAGATATTTTGTTGCAGGAACTAGAAAAGTGACTGTGCTGACTCTACGGTTACTAAGTCATGTGACGTGTATATATTTATTTATTGCCAGTACTGTATGCGAGCACCTGAAGAATGCAAATATGCCATAATTGTGAGTCTTAGAACTGACCTAATAGGTTAGCTCACACCATTTCTCGCATTTTTTATAATAAGACTGCCACCAGTGTTTGAGGAACATGAAGGGCACTGACTTTTACCTATCCATCATAAAACAAAGCTGTGTAGAGAGCTCACCACCTCCACATTGAGACCCATACAGGCAACGCAAGAACTCCTGAATCTCTAGGCAGTTGGTGTCAGACACTGGAGATCCCCCACTACATTGAGGCTCAGCTTATCTTCTGAGGAACTTCCTGGAATTACTAGCACAGTGAGGCACAAAAGACAAACACACTCTGCACACACATCTGACTTCACAATGAACTTTTAAGTGAGATGCTCCTTCAAACACTATTTCACTTCACCCTGTAAAACAGATTCTATGTACAGACATCACACAGAGTTTTCTCAACATCATCCCATTCTTGAAAGTCCAGTCTTAAGCAAGCATCCATATTTCTCAAATACTGGATATGCTATTGCCAACTTAGAGTTTAATGAAAATATCCAAATGTCTTTCTCCAGCAGCTCTCTCACAATCACCATTTATTTCCCATCAAGAAGCTGGAGTTTTGGGGCTGAGACTACCCATGAACAGAAGATCATGAGGAGTCAAGTCATACTTTGCAACATCTTAGCCATCCGAGAGGGTTCTACTTTAACGTGCTGACCATCAGGCAAGACACTGAGACCTAGGGAAGGGCATCATCCTTTTCAAATATTTCACTCACATAACACCAGAGTGAAAACATCATCCGAGGACTCAGATTTTGGATGAGTTTATACATTTGGTTGTCATGGCAATCTAAATTTTTTTCTTAGTGATTTTCAGGATTTCTTTTCCTCCTGCATGTTACTTCAGTGGTGGTAGTGTTTGACAAAATTCCATCTTGGATACTCACTGCTCTAACCTTTCCAAGGACCCTCACCTATATGTGTCATTGCCACTGCTCTTGGATTATCTACATCTGCAGGGATATCCTTCTAGATCACATCTCACTTCTTTTTTTTTTAATTTCCTCTCTCTTACATTATTCAAACTGACCACATAGTCCCCTCCTTTTGCTCCTCCCAGCATCCCACCTTCCTGCTCTCCCAGATCCATTCCTCCTCTGTCTCCCTTCAGAAAAGAGCAGGTCTTTCTCAAGCCTCATTTCTAAGACCACAGAATCACAGCTTTATCAGTTTATTGTACTTCTCCACCTCAATGTTTTCTTCACCCCTCTATAGCCAACATTCCAGGAATTACTCTTCCTTGGTACCTTTATCATTTTTCAGATATAAATCCCTTTTGAGGTACCCTCTATCCTTGTTGATCTATGGAAACACATGTCAGAGTACTCACGCCATCTTTCTCTATCACCTTTTCCACTAATGTCCTTTAATCCTGTCTTCCTTGTGCAATTGTGGTATATGTCCACATACATGTGCATCTGTGTGTACATGTGTGCATGATATGAGTGAGCACATGCATATTTATATGGGCTTATGGAGCCCAGAGATCAAAGTCAGGTATCATCAATTACCTGCAGCCTTATTCTATGAAACAGAACTCTGTCCATGTCTGCTTCCTCAGCACTAGCTTTACAAACACTCACTACTTTTTTTCAAAACAAGGGAACCCAAGCTCAGATCCTCATGCTTGTATCACAACCATTTTAGTTACTAAGCCATCTCCCCAGCCCCTCCATCCTGTCATCTTAACACTGTTGCATGATCGCTGCCATAATGTTTGCCAAGAGTGTCAAAATTTATCAACTGGAATATCACACTTGTTTCCTAATCACTCGCCCGGAGAACAAATCACTGTTCACATCAACCTTGTACTGTGTTATGTTGCTCATCTTTACACAGCCCAGAAGGGAGTATCAGATCCTCTGAGACTAGAGCAGCAGGCAGTTATAAGTCATCCAATATGCCCCCCCCCCCAACACACTTAAATCATTACAACTATCACAACCTTTTGATTACAAGTATTCACCCTCACTGGCAACAACACAATTGCCTGCAGGAAGCATTTTCCTTCTTCCTGCCCAAGGCCGTCCACCACCCATCCTCCAAGGACTTCATTATGCTCAGAGCTGACAGGACTGGACCCTTGAGCGCACTGTGTATTTGTTTCCCTTGGCACATTTACACTTACTGTTCTTCCGCCCAAAACTCTTTTATGAAATCCTAGACACTTTGATGGCCCTGTTTATCCTGTGACATAAAACTCCAGGGCTTCTTCTCCTTAAAGCATTCCACAAAACCCCAATGGGGGTAACCTCCTGCTCTTGTGAGCTGTGAGAGATACAATCGAAATAGAATCTGTAAGATCTAACTTACCTGATGGAAAAAAGGAACAATGGAGTAAGACATGAGTTTAATGACTTGATCAGGCTGAACCTAGAAGGCAAGAAGGAGGGTAAGGTATCATGAGCAAACAAGCCTCAAAGGGTGAACAATGCCCAACAGTCAGATCTAACTGCCTTTCATCAAGCTCTTGTCTGATGACTAGGATAGACACAGGGAAGATTCCAAGTTCAAACTGTGCAGCTTACACACACTAGCAAGCATCAACTTTAAATGACAGACAGTACCCAAAAAAGACCTGTTGGCAGGAATGTGCACCAACATTTACATGCTATAGTACAAATTGGTGCACCATTTTGTAAAATTGTTGGGCGGTACATCATTAAGCCAAATATAAGTACTCCTTACCATACAACAATTCCGTTCCTAGCAATCTACTCAGCAGACAGGCTCACATATGTTCACCAAAAGGCACACACAGTATGCTCATGGCAGACTTACTCATTACCCAAAAAAGCATAAAAGTAATCCCCTTGTCCATCAAACTTCAAGTGAATGAATACATTATATTCCATTTAAGCCATGGAAGCTGAGAAAGCACATCTCAACAACAAGCATGAGACAAAGAATAACTATAAGTGGGATGAGGCTTTTTACTCTCAAAGCCCACCCCCAGTGACATACTTTCTCCAGCAAGGCTGCCCTTCCCATAACCTTCCAAACAGCATCAACAACTTTGACCAAGAGTTAAACACTTGAGCTGATGGGGGCATTTCTCATTAAAACCACTACACTTTTGAATGATCTGTGCAATTTTCACAAGGTGTTTTTACACATGTTTCTAATACTAAATCAACTGAAGTAAGAGAATGTAACACCTCAAAAATCCCACTAGCACCTGCCTTTGCCCTCAACTCAAAAGAAAGTTCTATTTTGATTATTTTGCCTGATTTGAAGTTCATATACATGAACCTATTCAGTATGGCCTCTTTTGTGTCTAGCTTTCTGCTCAGCATTTAGACAGACTTTTC
Organism: Alexandromys fortis; assembly: GCF_014885135.2. Lineage (NCBI taxonomy): Eukaryota > Metazoa > Chordata > Mammalia > Rodentia > Cricetidae > Alexandromys > Alexandromys fortis. The sequence goes on along the minus strand of NW_026068168.1, from coordinate 735,302 downwards.
TTAGATTAGTTGAATTGACATGTCTTACAGAGAGCCAATTTGAATAGTCTGGAAGCATCTAGAAATATCCACCCAGAAGGCAGGTAGGTTAATCTGTTCTATTTACTCCAAGGAATTAAAGAGCTTTTGTCGCCTTCTGTATGTCTTTTACATCAAAAAAAAAAAAGGATGACAAGAAGAAGGGTCTGCTAATGTATACATATCTCAATATCCTTGGCAGGGTCTTACTAGAACTATAGCTCCTCCATTGTCTGCCCTGTTTTCTCCCAAATCTGAAAGAATTCAGGCTCATTGTATTATTTAATAAATAAAACTTGAACTGGTTAACTATAGGCAAAAACTAAGGAAGCAACTAGTATATTAGAAATAAGCCTTGGAAGTTATCTAAGGATAAATGGAGGGAAAAGTAAGAACAAAAAATGCAATTCTTTGGAAAATGTCTACATTAAGGAGTAGGAACAAAACTGAAAAGCATACCAAGAAAATCAATCAAACATATTAGTTCATAAACTCAATTTGGTAGGGTTTCTACTAGAAGGAAGACTAAAATTTATGAAACACTCTGCTTGGTAGTTTTTGACAAATAATAACTGTCCATCTCTGTAGGGAAGAGTATGATGCTTGGGCACAGCTATATACTGTGTATTGATCAAGTGAGTCCACGGGTTATTCATCATTGAAAACATTTATTACTGCTTTTTGAAAAGAGTATTAGCCCTTTCTCTTGGTTATTTTGAATTATATAATATTATATTTTTAGTAAAACAACCCTCTGTGTAATGGAACACCAACAAACATTCCATTCATCTGGCTCTAATGTTGGACCACATACACAATCAGTCATTTGTTTGATGCTCCTGCCTCAGCTACATTTTACCAATTTTTAAACACTGATCTGATTTGCATAACTGTGCAAATACCAAGCAATAAAAAATTTTCATAAATATTCATAATAAACCCTACCATTTCTGGATATCTACAAGAATCTAGATCAGCATATGAAACCATCTTGATTATCAACAAAATGGGTCTTAGAAACATCTAGGAGACACACCTCTAGGCATGCCTGTGAAGGCTTTTCCAAGGAGGTTAACTATAGTAAGAAAACCCAGTTGGAATGTGGGTAACACTCCATGGACTGAGGTCCAGGACTGAAGGAAAGATGATGTGTATCAGCACCATCTCTTTTTCTGCTTCCTGACTGTGAATGCAAAGCTATACGAGTAGTTAATCAACAGTAATGAGAAAGTTAACTAATAAAGTACAGCACACAGATGCCTTTATATCCATGTTAACTGCTGAACTGTAACATGAAGGCCTGCTAGTTGGGGTTTCCATCCTGTCCAGTTCCCACAGCTGGTAAGCCCCAAAGAAAATCACACAGAGAGTCTGCATTAATTAAAAACTGATTGGCCCATTAGCTCAGGCTTCTTATCAGCTCTTGTAGCTTATATTAACCCATTATTCTTATCTATGTTAGCCACATGGCTCAGTACCTTTCTCAGTGAGGTAGGTCACATCTTGCTTCTTCGGTGGTCTGGAAAGGTCAGAGGAATGGGCTTCCTCCTTCCCAGAATTTTCCTGTTCTCATTGCCTCGCCTCTACTTCCTGTCTGGTTGACCCACCTATACTTCCTGCCTGGCCAATCAGTGTTTATTTAAAACATGATTGACAGAATACAGACAATTCTCTCGCACCACTGAACTACTCAGCATAGCCAAGATAGGGAACCATCCTTTATATCTTTCAACAGATAAATAACAAGGAAAAAAGTGGTACCTGTGCATACATTTGTTTTATTCAGCCATAAAGAAGAATGAAATTGTTCAATTTTAAGTAAGATGAATAAAACCAGGGATCTTCGTGTAAAGTGAAATAAACCAGACTCAAAAAGACAACATAGCATATGCTTTCGCACATATAAGACAATATTTAAATGATAGATAATGTGGGATTTCCCTCAGTATGCTGTAAATATGTTTTATTATCATTGGTTAATAAAGAAGCTGATTCAGCCTATGGCAGGGCAGAATATAGGCAGGCTGGAAGAGATATAGAGAGGACTAGGTGGAGTCAGGAGACACCATGTAGCTGCCAAAGGAGAAGGACACACTGAACCTTAGGAACCTTACCGGTAGACCACAGCCTCATGGAGATATACATATTGCAACATGAGGGCCTGCTTGTTGGGGTTTCTGTCTTGCCCAGTTCCCACAGCCATTAAGCCACAAAGAAATCATATAGAGGTCCATATTAATGATAAACTGACTGGCCTATTAGCTCAGGCTTCTTATTAACTCTTATAACATACATTAACACATTATTGTTATCTATGTTAGCCACATGGCTCAATACCTTTTTCAGCAGGGAAGGTCACATCTTACTTCTTCTGTGTCTGGACAAGACTGGGGAGGAATGGGCTTCCTCCTTCCTAGAATTCTCCTGTTCTCATTGCCCCGCCTCTACTTCCTGTCTAGTTGTCCCACCTATATTTTCTGCCTGACTACTAGCCAGACAGCATTTATTTAAAACATAATTGGCAAAATACAGAATTGTCCCACACTAATTTTTTTAGGTTGTTCAAGGCATAGCTTTGGAGCCTGTCCTGGAACTAGCTCTTGTAGACCAGGCTGGCCTCAAACTCAGAGAGATCCACCTGCCTCTGCCTCCTGAGTGCTGGGATTAACGTTGTGGGCCACTACCTCCTAGCTAAGTTTTTTTTTTTTTTAAATTTGGCTTGATTTGGCTTGCTGAGTCAGCAGAGAAACCTATTATTGGAGTACAGAAAACATATTACTAATCATTCATAAACAGTCATAATAAAACTAGAAGTTTTCTGTACTAATTAAAAGTTCATAGTGAAGATTATATTGAGAGAATTCACAAAATTGAGGCTTTGAAGTATGTGAGTTAGCATCTTCAACATGTAGTTTCTAATCACCTTAAAGACAAAACTTGTCTTCACTGGATTCTAAGGAAGTAACTCATCAGCAATTCTGCCGAGATTACCAAATCCATAAAGCATATTTATTCTTTGAGATATCCAAAAGCCACAGGCCACTCTTCCTTTCAATTTCTGATTCATAAATCTAACAATGTGCGTGCTCACTGTGTGGGAAGAAATGTCAGGAAGTAGAGAGGCTGGCTTGCCCATTCATTCGTATGTGCGCAAGTGCTTTTTCCACCCACATAAGCCCACAGGCAGTAATGACATGACTAATGCTCAAGCATTAAATGTTGCCTATGAGTTATTACTAAATAAAAAATGCACTCATAGGTGGTGACTGTCACCCGCTCTAAGCTATTATGACTGAAAAACCCAGAGTCCTCCTCCTGCAGCTGACAGCAGCATCCACATTCTCATTTAGCAATTACGTCTTTAGCTCCATGCATATTCCTTTTTTCTTACGTCTGTGTATGGAGCGGGGGAGTGTGTTTGTCACCGTGCGTGTGTGGCAGTAAGAGGCTCTGATGTCAACCCTTACCTTCCACTTCATTTCAGACACATGGTGTTTCTTTTGTTCAAAAAAGAGTCTGCTACAGAGTCCAGGCTAGCTTGTCAGCAAGCGTCTGGAGATTCTCCTTTCTCTGCCTTCTATCTTGCAACAAGAGGGGTCTACCATGACTGATTTATATTCAAACCTGAAGACCTCAGCTTGAATCCCCAGTACTCATGCAAAAAGCCAGAAAGCCAAGCATGGCTATTCCTGCCTGTCAGCCCAGTGTTGTTGGGTAGGAGTCCAAAGACAGGCACAGGCAAGTCACTGGGGTCTGCTGGCTACCAGCCAAGCTCTAAGGTTAGTGAGAAACCACACCCAAGGGAATAAGATCGAGTGATAGAGCAGAACAAAAATGTCTCATTGTCCTTTTCTAGCCTCTGTGTCTGTGCAACTTCATACCACACACACACACACACACACACACACACACACACACTCACACACGTGTGCCAAGAAGGAGAGAGAGAGAGAGAGAGAGAGAGAGAGAGAGAGAGAGAGAGAGAGAGAGAGACTGGCTTTTTTTCTTTTTTTCTTTTTCTTTTACTACAAGCAATTTGTGGAAAGGTGACAATATCACTCATCCACATAGGTGGGTATGACCAGACATTGATAGCTAAGCTACAAGACAAGATAGTTAAACAAGGATAGTACTGCTTCCAGTAAATCAACAGAAACTGATGAGAGGAGGTTTCAGACAGACAGTGTACCTCCTTTACCTGCCAAAAAAAATCCTCATCACAAGATAATCAGAGCTGGCCTTTCCTCTATGTAGCCATGAAAACAGGAATCCAGGCAGGCAAATCCTGAGGTATTCACTTTTGTGTATTGCCTAGGTGGCCGTTTCCTTCAGGCACTTAGGTGTTAATTAGAACCAAGACCCTACAGGTGTTCCTTCCAAACCCTGCAGCCTTTCCCCCATCACCACTCACCAACAGTCAACTCTCCTGCTGCTGGGTAATAAGAGGCTGCCTGAAAGTCATCATGTAGTACAAATCTCATGCAGACTAAGCCTGCTACCTCACAGTACAGGAATTTCTCTTTCCATGGATCCCTTGTCTCATTTATGGGACTCCTGCACTCCTGTCTAGTCTACTGATAATAAATAGCTTTCCAAAGTTTTAGTTTGGCTTTCTCTTGAAGCCTCCTTTCCCCTCACTTCCCAATATGCAACTTTGGAACTGGCACGGTTGTTCAGAAGTTAAGAGCATCTATTCTTCCAGGGTACCTAGTTTGATTCCCTTAACCCACCCGCTGGCTCACATCCACCTGGACCTCTAGTTCTATGGGATCCAAAGGCCTCTTCTGGCCTCCATGGGTTCCAGGCATACATTGTACACATAAATATATGCAACCACTCAAATACAGAAAAAAATAAAGATAGAAGTATATGCAACTATGAATGTGTCGTGTCTTCATAATAAATAAAAATTATAGCAAGAAAATTATTGCATCTAAAATTAATATTTTAGTCTTGTGAGTTTATAGAAATTGGATTAGAACCAAATAGAAGAGCAAAGCAAACATTACCAATATTCACACTGTTTGAATACTAACATAGCTGTATCTGCTGTCCTCACTGACACAGATTAAGGTGACATCAGGGGCAGGTTATAAAAAGCAGGTGTGTGGACCTGTACAGAGAGGAGCTCAAAGGTGGCAGAGCACCACTACCCACAAACACATAAATACATAAAGAGAATGTGGGCCATATACATCATGGAGCAAGATCTGACTTAGAAAACAAAGAAGATCCTGTAACAGACTCATGTGTAGGTCAGTGAGCTAAAGGAAAGAAGCCTTCCAGAGAAGGGCAAATAAGGCATGACTCACTTCTATATCACTTACACAAAGTATCAAACATAATTAAGTTTAGTGGCTGGAAACTCTGCCTCATGGGAATGCAGTAAAGAGGTAGGGGAAGACACCTAATATCTTTCTCTGGCTCCCACCATAGGTACATACACCCACGTGCCCTCATACACACAAGAAAATAGAAATATTAATAATAAGCTCACAAAACCAGAAAGTAAAATAGTAAGTATATAGTTTCATTTATTTATGATCCTAAGTATCTTTGCACAAAATCATTATTATAGACATCTTACAAGAATTTTCTATGGTCAATAATGATAAAAACTATATATACACACAAAATTCTCAAATAACTAGTAAAATAAGGAGAAACTCTGTGTGTGTGTGTGTCTGTGTGTGTGTGTGCTGTGTTTTGTACTCTAAATACAAAAGGAACAAAAAATGAAGCCTCTTTACCCAGCCAAATTTTTCACATCTTTCTTTCAGGCTCTATGCCAGATTCACCCTGACCCCACCCACAGGTCCCTACTGTACTGAATCCAAACCCTCAACCTAGGTACATCTCCCACAACCTTTTCCATAGTCTAGCCCAATGAGTCTCCCTGACCCTCCCCATCCAAATATCTTCACCAACTTCCCAGATCTAGTATAGATCCCACATCCACTACACTAGCCTAGCCTGACCTTACCTGCCAGCATTGTAAAGAAGTTCTAGGCTTCTGCCAAAATATGTTCTACCTATCCCCCAATGCATAGACCACTCCACACCATATCCAATATTTCTATCCATTCAAATTTTCCCACACTCCAGGCTTGGACCAGATGGCACATCTTGTATACCAGCCCAGACCCTTTTATACATCTGACTTCATTCTCCCAACCTATTTCAAATTTCTAGGTCCAACCTACCCACACACCCCTTTTTCTATCCCAGTCTACCTTGTTCATAACAGATACAGAACTAAAAAAAAAAGTCCACATGCACAGATCTTGTCTCAAAAAGTACCACCAATATGAACCATTAAGCCATTATCTTCTCACCAAAACCAACCAAATGTTTACCAACAAGAATTAACCTAGATGAAATCTAGAACACAAAATATGTGTCAAAGAAACAGCTCAATGAAATTAAATATAAAGATCTTAAGGAGGATAAACAACTGAGTGGTGCCAATGAAAACACAAACAACCTAGAAGCCCCCCAACTGAAGATGGCTAAAGAAAATGTGGTATATTTACACAATGGAGTATTATTAAGCTGTAAAAAATGACCTCGTGAAATTTTCAGGAAAATGGATGGAACTAGAAAAAACCCTCCTGAGTGAGGTAACCCAGACCCAGATAGGCAAACATGGTATGTCCTCACTCATAAGTGGATATTAGATACAAAGCAAAGGATAATCAGTTATAATCCATAGCTCTGGAAAAGCTAGGTAACAAGGAGGACCCTAAAAGGGACATGTGATTACCCTGGGAAATGAAATTAGAAAAGATCTCCTGGATAAACTAAGGGCAATAGAAGGTGGTAAAGGGGACAGGAAGGAAGATGAGAACACGAAGGAACAGGATGGTCAAGGTGGGGAGGAACAGAGTGAGAAAGCAATGAAAGAGATATGTTGATAGAGAGAGCCACTACAGGGTTAGGGAGAAACCTAGTGCCAGGGAAACTTCCAAGAATCCACAAGAATGACCCCCCAGCTAAGACTCTTAGCAATAATGTAGAAGGTGCCCAAACTGGCCTTCTGTAATCAGATTGGTGAATACCCCAACTATCATCATAGAACCTTCATCCAACAACTGAAGGAACCAAATGCAGAGATCCACAACCAAGCACCAGGCCAAGCTCCAGGAATCTAGTCAAAGAGAGCAGGAAGGGAGTATATGAGCAAGGGAGGTCAAGGTCATGATGAAGAAATCTACAAAGACAGCTGAACCAAGCTCAATGGAAACTCATAGACTCTAGACCAATAGCTGTGGAGCCTCCATGGAACTGAACTAGGCCCTCCATATGTGGAAGACAGTGGTGAAGCATGGACTATCTGAGAGGCCCCTGGCAGTAGGACCAGGATATATTCCTGGTGCATGTACTAGCTTGTTGGAGCCCATTCCCTATGGTGGGATGCCATACTCAGTCTTAATGCAGGGGAAGGGCCTCAGTCCAGCCCCAAATTTATGTGCCAGACTTTGTTGATTCCCCATGGGAGCCCTTATCTATTGAGAGGAGTGGCTGGTAGGTGGGCTCGGGAGGGAGGCGTGGGGGGATGGGAAGAGGAATGGGAGAGAGAAATGTAAAATGAAAGTTTAAAAAATATAATAAAATTTTAAAAAGGACTTATAGAATGAATATACGTGTTTATCCACACACATATGTATATATGAAGTATGAAGGGGGTCATTAGAATGGTTTACAAGCTCTGGTCAAGCTATTCCAACAATGGCTGTCTACCAGTTGAAGGCTCAAGCAAGCACCCAGCAGTTGTTCAACCCATGAGGCTAGATATCTCACCTGGTCTTCAGTATAAGCCAAAATCCTGAAGAAGTAGTCTCTAATGCCAGTGACAGAATGCTAGCAAGGGTAGGAGCAAACAGGCAAAGAAACAGTAAGCCACCTTATTCCATGTTTCTCTATATAGGCTACTAGCAGAAGCTGCAGCCCAAATTAAACTGAAATCTTTTCACCTCAAAAGATATGGATTAAAGGTGTGTCTTTTCACCTCAAAGATTCATATTAGAAAGAGTAGTAGTTGTTGTAGCAGTAGTAGTAGTGGTGGTGGTGGTGGTGGTGGTGTGGGATTCCCCACTGTATGCTGTGAATACCATTGGTTAATAAAGAAACTGTCTTAGGCCTGTGATAGGGTAGAGTAGATTTAGGCAGGGGAAAACTAAACTGAATGCTGGGAGAAGGGAGGCAGAGTCAGGATAATCCATGTAGGTCCGCCAGAGAAAGATGCCTGAACTTTATCCGGTAAGCCACAACCTCGTGGTGGGTGATACACAGATTAATGGAGATGAGTTGATTTAAGATATGAGTTAGCCAGAAATACACTTAAGCTATTAGCCAAACAGTATTGTAAATAATATGTTTTCTGTGTGATTATTTCTTGGCTGAGCAGCCAGAAGCAAACAAGTGGCCTTCAAACAACATAGTAATAGTAGTAGTAATCCCTCACAGGTATACCTCGTCATTTGGGTTTCATTCATTCTACATATAGTCAAGTTGACAAACAAGAATAGCCAGCACATGGAGCTAGAAACATTGAAGAGGACTCAAGATGAAATAAAGATGGAACTACAAAACAAAATAACTCAACTAGAAAACTCAAAGGAAAGCCTTACAAGTAGAATGAAACAAGCAAAACCTAGACTATTGGGACCAGAAGATGGAGTAGAAGATCTAGGCCAAATATAAATTTAAAAAGCAACAGGAAAGGAACATACAGGAAATGTAGTATACCATGAAAAAAAAACAAACCTTTGAATTATAGGGATAGATAAGATAGAAAATTCCCAAGTCAATGGCATGGAACAGTTCCTCAACAAGACCATAGAAGAAAACTTTCCCAAACAAAACTTCCACACCCATAGAGATATCAAAAGTACACCAAGAAGGCATAACCAGAAAAGAATATCCTCAGCATATTATAGCTAAAATACTAAGTATATATAACAATGAAAGTGTTCTGAAAGCTACAAGAAAAAAAAATAAGTCACATATAGAGGAAAACTTATCAAACTAACTGAGCTCTCAACAGAAAAATTGAAGGCCAGAAGAGCCTGAAGCAATACATTCCAAGTCCTAAAAGACTGTGGCAGCAACCTAGACTAATGTACCCAGCAAAACTGTATGTCAAAGTGAAGCACAGAGAAAAATCTCCAGTGACATGACCAGTCTGGATATACATATATATCCAACAAAACAAACCTATGGAAAATGCAGGAAGTATTATTTTAGGCTGAAGAGAAAATGAGCATAGCAGAGAGACTATGGAAAAACAATATGAAGCTATAATTATTAAAATACAAAATACCACTGAGAACACAAACAAAATATCAAAAATCAACAGTATGATGACCACAATTAACACATATATTTCAGTAATAATTTGAAATATCAAAGGCCTCAATTCTCCAATCAAAAGACAAAGGCTCACTGAACAGATCAAAACACAAAATCCATCCGTGTGTTGTGTAGAAGAAACACAGCTAGCTGGGTGGTGACGCATGCCTTTAATACCAGAACTCAGGAAGCAAAGGCAGGCAGATCTTTGTGAGTTCAAGGCTGACCTGGTATACAAGAGCTAGTTCCAGGACAGGCTCCAAAAACTACAGAGAAACACTGTCTAAAAAAAATAAACAAAACAAAATACATCTTAGATTTAAAAACAGGCACTGGCAAAAAGTAAAAAGATGGACAAAAATATTCTAATCAAATAGAACCTGGGAACAAACAGGCATTGCTCTCCTAAGATCTGACAAAACAAATTTCCAACTAAATCTAATCAGAAATTAAAGAGGGTCACTTTGTTCTAGTCAAGGTAACAGTTAATGAAGAAGACATTGCTATCTGAAATATATGGACCAAATTCCTTTTTTTTGTTTTTTTTAAATTTATTTATTTATTAAAGATTTCTGTCTCTTCCCCACCGCCGTCTCCCCTTTCCCTCCCCCTCCTCCAATCAAGTCCCCCTCCCTCGTCAGCCCAAAAAGCAATCAGGGTTCTCTGCCCTGTGGGAAGTCCAAGGACCACCCACCTCCATCCAGGTCTAGTAAGGTGAGCATCCACGAAACTGCCTAGGCTTATGGACCAAATTTCTGCGTGTCAAGTATAAAAAACTCTTCCATTGGGTTTAAAAACACAGATTAACATCAGTCCATTAACATCTGTGTGTGATTTCAATACCCAAGTCTATTAACGTCATTAGAAAAGAACCATTTTCTCTAATAGATAGGTCCTTTGAACAAAAATAAATAAACAGAAATATCAGATTTAATTAACATCAGGCATCAAATGAACTTAAGAGATATCTACAGGATATTCTATCCAAACAATAAGAAAACAGTCTGCTCAGCAGCACATGGAAGCTATTCTCTAACAGATCACATTCATGTTAGCTTTTAAGCTTTCATACAACCATAGAGATTAGGTATAGAGTAAGGGATTGGTGGGGAGGGACCTCCCTACAAAGGGGAAATAGAATAGTTAGGGATGGGAGTGCCTGGAATGGGAGGATCACACAGGGAAGGGGAATGAATAGCAGTGTAAGCAGGGAAAGGGAGGGACAGCTAAAAATAAGGTCCATTTGAGGGGTTGTATGGAAACCCAATATGGCAGAAGCTTCTTCATTCATATATATATGAATCTAAATGGAGTGACCAAATAATGGGGGAGTCAAAATCTCAACTAGATATCTCTCACCACCAAGTGAAACATCCAGTGCCATAAATGTTTATCATCTAATTGAATTGTTGAATTGTTGGTGAAAGGGGCCCCAAGGAAACCCTTAAGCAATTCAGGCTATTTCAAAGGCTACTGGTTTCTCTCAACAAACTGATGGTAAGGCCCTATTGCTGTTGACAACATCTACCTATCTTGCTAAGGACACCTACATATCTCACTGAACACAGAGAAGTCATGCTGATACCCAACTATAGCCTTCAGCCCTACTGATTAGTATTTACAATGCATTGTTTTGGAATATTTTTTACTATACTGGTCTTTTGATTATGTATTGTGGTTTCTGATTTTGTTGGGAGGATCTGGGAAAGATAAAGGAGGGGAAACCATGACCAGAATATGTTCTGTGAAAAAGTTATTTTCAATAACATGAATACCAACCAAGGCAATAATAATAATAATAATAACCCACATCTTAGAACACAAAACAAATCTTTACAAATCCAAAAAGAATAAAACAACTTCTTGTATCCTACCTAACTACAATACAATAAAACTTAAAATTAACCATAAAAATAAAATCTCTAGTAAATACCCAAACTGACAGTGATTAAATAGCTCATTATTGAATGAGGAATGGGTCAAAAAAGAAATTAAGTTCCTAGAACCGAATGAAAATGAAAACATAACAAAAAAACGTTGGGGCACATTGAAAAAAATTTCTACAAAGGAAATTTATAGCTCTACATACTTATATTAAAAAATCCAAAAGATATATAAAAAAGAATCTATTTTCAAGGAAAGAAAAACATTGAAAGTGCACAATCAGTAGCTTAATCATGCAATTCAAAATGTTGTAAAAACAAGAACAAACCAAATGCTAACCCACTTGATAGCAATATATAATAAAAACCAGAACAGATATCAGTGAAATAGAAACAGAGACAACAATAAAAAGAATCAACAAATCCAAGTGCTGGTTTTCTGAGAAGATACACAAGATTGACAGGCCCTTGGGCAAACTAACCAGAGCAGGGGGGGGGCACAAATTAATAGAAAGATAAATAAACAAATACCAAAGAAATTCAGGACATTAAAGGGATATTTTTAAAGCAAGTATTCAAACAAGCTGTAAAAGATAAAAGAAATAGAAAAAATCAAGATTCAGCCAAACCACCAAAATTAAACCAAGAAGTTGACAATGTAAACAGTTATATAACAAATGGGAAGAGTGAAATAGTGATAAAAATCCCTCCAGGAAAAAAAAAAAAAGACCAGATGGATTCACAGCAGAATTTTATAGACATTCAAAGAACATCCACAGACAGTCCTTCTTAAGCTATTTAAAAAAAAACAGAAACAAAAGAAACATCCCCAAACTCCCTCTATGGAGTCAGTATCACTCTAATATCAAAGGTGGGTAAAGACACAACAAAAAAGGAAACTACAGGACAATGTCCCTGGTTAACAGAGACTTAGAAATACACAATAAAACACTTGTAAACAGAATACAGACACACGTCAAAAAGATTATCTACCATGACTACATTGACTTTATCCTGAAATTCAGGGAGGGTTTGACATGCACAATTCAATAAATGTAATAAATTACATAAATGGACTTAAGGACAAAAAAATACACATTCATCTCAACAAATGCAGAAAAAGTCTTTGACAAAAACCTAACATGCCTTCATAATAAAAGTCCTAGAGAATGTATGGCTATTGGGAACAAAATAACAGCTATATATGAGAAAGAAACCAACAGCCAGCACCATTCCAATGGGGAAAAACCTTGAAGCAACCTCACTGGAGTCAGTAACAAGACAGAGATATCCATTATCCCTGTTTTGTTTTTTGTTTGTTTGTTTGTTTGTTTTTGATATTCTGCTCAACATACTAGCTGGAGCAATAAGGCAAGAGAAAGAAATTAACGGGATACAAATAACGAAAGAAAAAGTCGAACCATTCCCGTTTGCAGATGATATGATACTATACATTAGAGATCCCAAAAAAATCTATCAGAAGACTTTGAAAAACAATTAACAAATTAAGCAATGTGGCAGGGAACTGACTCAACTTGAACAAATCAAGAGCTTTTCTATACACCACCAACAATCATACAGAAAAGGAGATCTTGGACACACTCCCATGCATAAAAACCTCAAAGATAATACAATATTCAAGAACCCAACGAAGGAAGTTAAGGACCTGCAAAGGAAAACCTAAAGCCACCCAGGAGAGAGATAAAGACACTAGAAAATGGAACGGCATCCCATGCTCATAAATCACTAGAATTAGCATTGCAAAGATGACAAATTTACCAAAAGCTATTTTATTTTAAAGATTCAGTACAAAACCAATCAAAATCCCCATTTCATTCTTCACAGAAATATAAAAAGATATTCTAAAATTCTTAAGAAACCACAAAAGACTGTAGATTGGAAACAAGCCTAATCAAAAAGAACAACACCAGAGGGATTACCATTGTAAATGTTAAGATGTATTCAGAGTCACGGTAAACATAATTATATGGTACTGGCACAAAATAGAGACGTAGTCCAATGGAACAAAACTGAAAGTCTAAATAGAAGTTCATGTAACTTCAGCCACACAATATTTGACAAAGCTGCAAAATCATAAGCTGGAAAAAGGACATTTTCATCCAATGGTACTGAGAAAACTGGATGTGCACATGCAGAAGAATTAAATAAGACCTGTATCTATCACCTTGCACAAAAACTAACTCCAAATGGATCAAAGACCTAAACCTGAATCCTGAAACACTGAAACTGCTAGGACTAACATTCATGTTACTGGGAGGCTCCATGAAAGCTTCTAAAAGAGGGAAGTAATCAATAGTCCGACCCAGCTATATTATGTATGGCCAGCATGACATGAGAACCCTGAGTGTTCAGTGGTAGTATACACGGACGTGGACAGTAGCCAACAGCTCTCTAATTGGTCTTAAGACTCACTTAATAAGAATGAAATAATGCCAGGTACTGGAAACCTAGCCAACTACCCAGGGATAGTGCAGTCACCGATCCTGGAGGAGAACCCACAACTGCCACTTTATTAAACCAGTCTAATCCCCTATATTCTAAATATTTGTCCTTTTATGCACAGATAAGTATAGTCCTCAGCCTTCATCGAGGAAACTTCTCTTTGCAACAGATGGAGACCATTACAGAAAACCCACAGCCAATTAAAATGCAGAACTGTGGAGCCTAGTCCCAGTGGATACATCTACAAAACAATCCCCACATCTAAGCCTCAGGAAACACTGCAGAAGAAAGGGGAGCCGAAAGACTATAATAAGTTAGGTGATCAAGGAGCTTGTTGTGGGACTGTGTCTCCTAGCAATATCAGAAGCTACACCCATAAAGTCTCACAAACACAACTATATAAACATGTCATATATAAGGACAACAATAGACATGCCAATGTGGATAGGAGAATGGCCACAGGGCCACAACCCTACAAAAACAAGTATGGGAAACCAAGGAACACTGAAAGTGGGAGAAATAGCCTTTCCCAAGGAAGAGCACACCAATTGATTAACCAATATCAAATGATCAGATCTGAAAGCATACATTATATAAGCTGAGCAGGTTATAATTAGGAATATACATATGTATATATATGCATGTAATTATAACAAAAATGTGCCATGAATTTGTAATTATCAAGGAAAGGTATATGGAAGCATTTGGAGGTAAGAAAGGAGAGGATAAAATGATATAATTCTTTTATGACCTCAAAAATGAAAGAAAAATATTTACAAAAATAGGTCAAACTCAGGATCACAAGTAATATTCACTTGAACCTGACTCATAATGCAGGTTTTCTTAGGAATGAGTAGTTTAAGCTTTCACTGGTTTGACCTGCCCTCACACATGTACCATCCCCTCTGCTGCCTTCCTGCCCTTCTTGTGAACATGGATCCACCGTTGCCTGAACACTCTGGACTGCATTTTATAATGTCACTACTGAGGCTTCAGTTTTCCACTGATTATATTTTCCTGTCTGAATATTTTACCCATCTACAACTCATGTCTATCCTTCAACAATGTTTACTTTGTTCCAGTTGACTATGAAAGTCAACTTCCCCTAAGTACTTGAGGATTATGCAAAGAAAATGCTTTGTAGATCTACTTCAGCAGGGTATAATCTCCTGATGGTCCCATTTTAAAATAAAATATCTATGTAAATCAGTCTGCAAACACATATTTCTAGAATTACTTTTTTTCCCCTAAAGGCTACCTGATTCCTCAATTTCTACGGGCTTAAAGTCAGTGGAAGAGGTGGAAGACTGGTTCTCCCTTTTCAGTTTAAGTTCATGACAAATTGACTTGCTTCTCACTTTCATGGGAGAGATAATCTTGATTCAGTCATCCTCTTTTTAGCCTGCATAGCTAAGGAATGTGTTTAAAGTGGAGAACAAGAAAAGACTAGGAGAGTACTTTGTTTCTAAGCAAGTTTCCCCCTTTAGGTTATTCAAATCATTAATTTCCAGAGTCCAACACCAAGGTGTTTGCCTTTCCTAAAGTAATGAGGAATGATACATGGGTTCAAGGGAACCTGCAAGTGTTGCATATGACGAGATACATAGTAAAACTATAATGAAACGATGAAAGTTAATGGCAGTGGGGTCACAGAGGTTTTATGTTTACACTATGTGTCGGTTACTTTCCTAGCGCTGTAATAAAATATCCCAATAAAAGCACCTTAAAGGAGAATGAGTACAGTCTCAGAGCCCAGTCCCTCATGGCAAGGAAGGCAGGACAGCAGGAGTAGACAGCCAGCTGCTCACACTACATTCATAGTGAGGTAGCAAAGAGTGAACAGGAAATGGGGCCAGGCTTTAAAACTTCTAGATATATCCTCAAGACTGTCTCCTATGACTCACTTCCTTGAGCAAAGATCCACCTCCTAAAAGCTCCACAACCTTTTGAAAAATACCTCCAGCTAAGGAACATAAGAGTTTAAGCATATTCAAACCATAATAGTATGTAAACCCTGGTCCTGTAATTCGAGAGCTGGCGACTGCTCATTTTGAACATGTTTTCATAGATTCCAACTCAAAAATGGTTTCCGAAAAAAATTGTTTAAATTGCCTTTACATTGCAAACTGTGTTCACTTCAAAACATGTTAGCAGTTCAATGTCGAGATTCTAAAAAATACTAATAATGTGCATATTCTTTTCTATCTTGGCACAATTAGATTTGTTTTGTACTTTTATCTACTGATCATGGATAATATATTTAACAAAACCCTCCAAAATATTGTTGTGTTCTTAAAATAAAACAATCAAGCTGGAATCTAAATTTATCAATTGAAACCATGTTGAGTGTGTTGTCCCAGAGACCATGGAAGGCCTTTTCTTCCTTTAAATCAAATGATCATTTTCTATTTTCCAGCATTACTCATCAGCTTCTATTTCAGGTTTTCAGCAAATGAGGTTTTGGCAAACATTTTTTCCCCAATTTCTCTGAAGGCCAGAATGCACTGCGTGAGTGTGAATATATGGATTACCCATCCATCAACATTATGACAGCTCCTCACCTAGACATTTGATCAATATCACAAGGTCTTGCTCAGTTACCTTGTCACAAATCTTGTTAAATTGCTTCTAAGTGTAACCACACAGAAATAAATAAAAAGATAATATAAACACAGCAGTTGATAATCTGTGCGTTGGCTTTATGTGAAAATAGATGAAACACTATATTCTTTCAATGTTTGGGGAAGAACTTAAAATTAGATCTCAGTTCTTGGGGCTAGAGGATGATTCAGTGGGTATCAGCACTTTCTGGGCAAGCTTGAGGATATGAGCTCAAATCCAAGAACCCACATGAAAATCTGAGTTGACCTGCACATATTCCTGTAACTCCAGCCAAGTGCTTCTGAGGTGCCAACTTTTCCTTGACTGTCTGTGTGTGAGGAAATAACTGTTTTCCACAACATGTATCTGCAGAGGCGGTTTATTAGTTATTGTCTTGTTGCTGTGGCCAAATGCCCAAGTTAAGCAAATTTAAGCGCAAGAGGGTTTATTTTCATTGCAATTGAAGAAGAGGGTGATTTTTATCATGTCTGGGAATGCATAGTGGCAGCCGCACGAGACAGCCAGCCACAATGACTACATAGTCAGAAAGAGGAGGATAGAGATAAGTAGGACTGGGCTAGAAAACCTCAAGTCTTGCCACTAGTGAGCAACTTCCTCCAACAAGGTTCCACCTCCTGAAGTTTCAGCGACCTTCCAAAAGAGCGTCCTCGGCTGGAGACAACATGTTCAGATAAATGAGCTCTGAGGAACATTTTGCATTCAAAACAAAACAGGAGATTTATACCTACGCACTCGTTTTTTTCCAGGAAGGAAATAATAGGGCTTGTGGATGCTCCAGTGATCTTGGTGACAACACAATCAAGGCTGCCTTGGTTGCCATGGAGACCAAAAGCCCTTGGATCAAGTTCACAGTGCAGTGCTTTGGAAACAGTCCTGCCAGCAGCTGTTGGCATCAAAACCTTGCCGTAAAGAAGTCACAGAAAGGGAGGGGACAGTGATTATTTTTCCACTCAAAGTAAGGGACACAAAGAACATGCAGTGGGAGAATGACTGACCTCGATGCTATCAGAGGATTTAATGAACCCACCCTGGCTAGCTAGCTATGTTTTGCAAAGCAGCCTAACTGATCAGCAAATGAATCCTGGTGTGAGTTCCCTCAGAAAGCCTTCTGAGGGGAGCGCTGCAGAACCTAGAGCCAGCTGAAACAACAGCTGGGCGAAGAGCAAATAAATAGGTCAGGTATTTTAGGAGCTAAACGTGTGCTCCCCAAGGTCTCTTGTGCAACTTTTATGAAAAGCAGGTGAGAGCATTTTTCTAGTTGTTTGAAACTTTTCTGGAGGGATGATTATGTGTGAAATTCAACGGCAGGCGGATGATAATCTCCCATGGCCAATTACTTTCCATTGAAAAGGAGTTTGTATGTTTCAGAGATTTTTGTCTCAATTACGAGTGAGTAATGCAGAGAATGTGGAAAGAGATGAAACCTTTCATACTACTCTCTAACGATGACAAGCTGAGTTGTGGAGTTTTTGCACATTTATGTGTATATGTGTGTGAACACGTGTGTGGGTACTCATGCACATGGATACATGTGCTCTCGAAGGCCAGAGTTAACTGTATGTTTCTCAGTCACTCTCCACAATATATATTGAGGCTCTTTCTCTCATTTCAACTCAGGGCCCCCAAATTCTGCTAGTCTACTTAGCCAGGCCACTCTGAGAATCCTTTGTAACCACCCCTCAAGCACTGAGATTGTGCCATTAAGCATGTCTGGCATGTCCCTGGGTTCTGGATTTCCAAATGCTAAACCTCATGCCTGTGGAACAAGCAATATCTCGAGCCCAAATCTTTTTTATATATGAATAGGAATTTTTGTAAAAGAATCATGAAGGGATATATTAAATCTTACTTGCATAATCTAGTATTTAGCATGGAAAAGCCAGGAATTAAAATCTGAGGGTGTGTACCCAAAGGCTCTTCTGACTGGAAAATATGCGAACTAATAGAGAGACGTGTTGTCATAGGCTGGGCTTTAAAGAAAAAATCCTCAATGGAAAACACAAAAGCCAAACTGATTTCTTTCCAAGTATGAGCTCATAAATGAGTGAATATTGGTTGGTCAATAGCCACAGCACTAAATCATTCCTGTAAATGAGATGTTTGAAGGCACATTTGCTAGTGGGTGGAGTAGGCAACAGAAAAATCACTAAAATTCATCCTGCAAGAGAGGCAGGAAAGTCTTGGCAGCAAGGCACTGAAATCCCATTGCTAGGGAACCATTTCAATATTTTCCCTTCGAGTTAATATTTAACTATATGTTTGGCCTCTTTCAACACGTTGTCCTTATTGCTGAGCACCTGTAAATTCCTAGCACTGAAGGAGATGGAGCAAAAAGAGAGAGAATAAACAATAAATCAGTTCCCTTATCTCTGAGAGACAAAAATAAAATTGGCTTGAGCCATTAAAGCAAGTACTTGTGAAAAGTTCCAATTTCATTCCTCTTTCTTTGGTGAATACTGTGACAGGAAGCGACAATAAGCGGGGACAGTCTCTTTCGTTTCATCTCCCAGTTCCATGTTACAGTCCATTATGCAGCGAGGTCGCAGTTGAGACTGAAAGCATCACATTCGCGGTCAAGAGCAAACAGAGAATAAACACACTCACACTCGCTGGCTAGAACACTCAGCTGGTTTTCTTCACCCATACAGTTCAGGACCAAGCTTAGGGGAAAGCGAGGTCAATATTCTTATACTGAGTGTGGGAGAATCAAGAGGATCTCCCACACTCTTAGGCTAATTTTATGTAGAGAATTCCTCATTAAGACTCCCTTCCCACGTGTTCTAAGTTTCATCAAGCTGACACTTAAAACTAACCAGCACTGAGAGACAAACCCAGTTTTTCTTTTCAGCAATGGAAATATGTTCTCAACCCGTGGGTCTAACCCTTCCACAGGGGTCATATATCAGCTACTTGCATATCAGATAGTTACGTTATGATTCATAACAGTAGCAAAATTACAGTTGTGAAGTAGCAGCAAAATAACATTATGGTTGGGGTCACCACAACATGAGGAACTATATTAAAGGGTCACAGAACAACTGCCTTGGGGTCATAGAAGACTGGAGTGGAGCAAAGAATGAGAGTCCAAAAGCAACAAACCTTGTTGCACAGAGGGCAAAATTTCAATGCCGAAAACTGAAATCATTTTCTCTAACACTGTTATTGTCTGCTGATTTCAAAGCAACAAATGTCATCTGGGACAGATGGACAGCTGTCTTGTGCATCTTTAAAGGCTCACTCTTCCTTTATATTCATCATGTATGTTGTGCTGTGATAAAATACCTGACAAAAGCCACGTAAGGAAGAGTCTATCTCAGGTCACAGTTCATGGCGGTTAAAGTAATCACGATGCCCAGAGGCTGAAGCAACTGGTCTCACTGCATACACAATCAGGAAACAGATAGATGAATTCTGGTGCTCAGCTTGTTTTCTTGTTTTTCATTTAGTTCAGAAACCCAGTACATGGAATGGTGCCATCCACAGTTAAGGTGGGTCTTCCTACCTTGGTTAATCCAATCTTGAGCATCCTTCACAGGTGTTCCCAGAAGCTTGTTGAATGGTAGATCTTGTCAAATTGATAATCAAAAATACCCACTATACCTTTTGTGGTTGAAGGGTATTCCATTAGAAAGCCCTTTCACTCTGTCTTGGGTGGAGACTTTGGGTACTGAATATTTGTTAAAAATTCAGTTCAAAATGGAAACCTAAGTTAGAAAAGTTCAGAATAACACTTCTTGAGCGAATGTGCTGGTGCATGCCTGATGTCCCAGCACTTGGGAGATGAGGCAGGAGTATCATGTGCTAGACATCAGCCTGAGCTACACAGCAAATCTCAAGAAGTAAGGATTCCTGATGGCTAGTAAATATTAATTAGAAATAAGCATTTTCATAAATTAGTGTTTGTTCTTCTACCACATGCTTTCTGCTACATCTGCAAGAAATTAAAAGTTTATTTCAATGTAGTCCTTAATATAATGGATTCATTGACCACTCTAGTGAACTCAAAAATTTTCCTGACCCACCAATTAATACAATATATGTTGCATTGGACACGGACACACACACACACACACACACACACACACACACAAAGGGATGAAGGGATGTGGGGAGAGAGAGACAGAAAGAGAAAGAGCATTGCTGAGATTCTGAGAGAAGACCTATCTAACATTCACCTAATGAAGACCTACAAAAGCAATGCAAATGAGGATGAATAATTAAGGCTCGCCCAAATTGCTGGAAATTTCAAGGTGACCCACTGTAACCATTTCAGATTATATGACTGGAAAGGAGAACTGACAGTTGATGGGCATAGGTAGTCTGGAATAAGTTCAAATGAGCTACACACAGAAATAAAATCAGCTTTCAGGAAATGGGTAAAAACTGATCAGCTATATTCCAGGGCAAAATCAAAAGCTAAGCAAACCCCTGGACATGACACCTGATAAGCAAGTATTCTACCATAGAGATATATATCCAAGCCATCTCAAACAGCCAATGACATTACAAAAAGTACACAAAGTTATGACAGGAGATTTAAAACTTAAATCCATGAGATTTCACCTTGCAAATTCTAGATGTTTTTATTTTACCTTCTCACTAACCTAGATTTTTGTTATTTGGAGGGCTGCACAGCCAGATTTGTACTTGTTCCCCATTGATACCTGGGCAATTCATTCACCAGGAAGGAATTGGGATGCTTGGTAGAAGTTGCTGTTATTGATGTGTGCACACTGTGAGTATCAGAGCTTCAGAAGTCACAGAGCAGAATTTGAACATTGAAATGCTTATATTTTACACTTCCTCCTGTATATCTATGGTCAAGCATCATAAACAAAACAAAATAGCTATAAAACTATATTATTAGACTTTTTCCCTTGGGTAATACTGGATGGCAACATAGCCAGAATGAGCAAGCATATTTAACCATGATCCATGGACCAAATCCTGTCTACTGCCTGTTATTTATCAATGACTTTTTATTACAGCACGGCTGCACATGTAGACATCTGATCTACAGCTACCCTCACACAAAAATGGCCCACTAAGTTGTCTCTTTACTGCCAATTCCTCATTTACAGAATGAATAGAAGATCTGGTCCAGAGAAGATGCTGAAAACAAGTACAGATAGGGAAGTTTAAGTAAAAAAGAAAATCTTAACTTATACATGCAAAGAATGCAAAAGCATTCAAGGCATTTTCAAATGAGTAAACCAGTGTACCACATGAAAAAGATGGTAGAAGAACAGATAAAATAAAGCATGCACTCAGAGAGGTTGGCAGAAATACATGCTTGGAGACTGTTTCTAGGTTGTTCAGCTTCCTAGGAATTCCATTCCCTCTTAACTCTACACATGTTGTTCATAGAATTGGCCATTTAACCAGCTAGAAATGACTAATTTTGAACTGCTAAGGACACTGCCCACATTTTCTCAGAGTCCCAAATTCTAGATGTCCTTGTATTCCACCACTCAGGCTCTGTCAGGACACACCCATGTTCCCAACTTGCATTTTCATCTATTTCACGGTAGAAATACTGAAGAAACATAGCCTGCCTTTCAAAGGGAAAAAATCCACTTCCATTAGCAGTTATAGATGAGCACAGCTACTCTCTGGAAACAGACAAAAATCACATGAAGCAGAAAGCACTGAGAGATAGAAACACAGATTACATTCTTGAATAGACCTGTGATGTGGTCTCAACTGCAGAATGAAATAGCTTTCACCTATACCCAATTTATATAAAAGTATCAGTAACATGTTTTATGTGTGGATGTGTCTATGTATGTAAATGTATATACGTTTATATTATTCATACATTTAAAAATCCTATAAGGATATTGACATACAAGTAAAGCCACAATTCAGGGGCAAGCATATTGAATGATAGTGCAGGTTAAAATAGCTGTCTTCTAAGTGTATATTATTTTAGAAACAGGAAATGTATACACACAAGAAAAGCTAAAGAATTTTTATAGCATTGTATTACTTAAAATAAAGACAAGTTTCATTTTTAGATGGCTAGAGAGATGCTTCCCTAGGAAAAGCACAAGAAAGAAGACTTGAGAACCCCAGAACCCAGGTACACAAAGTCATACATGGTAGCACATACTTGTAATACCAGGGATAGAGAAGTAGGGACAAGTAGAATCCTAGAGCTTACTGGCCAATAAACCTGCCCTACTAAGCCCCAGGTCCCAATGAGAGATAATATCTCAGAGAAACAAAAGAGGCACACACATGAACATGCATACGCACATCAAAAAGAGATTCACTTTGTATTAAAAGATTTTAGCTTGAAATATGTGGTCTAACTGTCCTATTAATAAATAAATATAAGCTCCTTCAGTAAACACAGTCTCTGTCAAGCATATATATTATGAAATCATGAGTTCACTGGTAAACAAAAACAAGCATTAACAGTTTATATTTTGGATTGAAGATAGAGTGGCTATTTAAATCTCAAATATACAAAATGCTAGGCTGTGATAAATACTACAAAGGAAAGTGAAGCAGGAAAGAAAATATGCTATAAGTACACATCACAACAATGGCAAGGTTATAAGGATATCCTTGAGGATCGCATTGGTCATGTAATGTTTGGGAGAAAGTTTAGAAGTAATGTATTAGTGGCTCTAAGTCAAAGAACCAAGAGAAAGAAGACCAAGTTGAGAAGAAAATTGAGGCAGGGAAAGAGGAGGAGAAGAAACCAGAGAAGGAAACAAATCAAAGTTGTCATAGATAGGCAGGGCTGTGTTAGCTACCCCTTGCTTTGTAACAAATGAGAGGTTTATCTATTTAAAGCAACACATAACTATGATGTCAAAGATTCTGTAGGTTAAGAGTCCAGGCAAGTTTGGTTTTCTTCCTGGCTAAGAATTCTTCCTGTCTGTTGTCACTTTGCAAAGGCTGGAGAAGGTACACAGTATGGGGAGATCTATTCGTCCACTTGATGGTACAATTCAGTTCCTTAGTAGTTCTCGGATCTGTGGCCCTAGCTTCTTGATGGCTCTTGAGTTCTTTGTCATATAAAAATCTTAGTAAGATAAATCTGCCTTATCAAAAGCAGGAATGAAGTGACAGAGAGTTACAGTCTTTTGTGACCTAATTATGGAAACAATACCCCATCTTGATTCCTAAATTCCAGTTTTCAGAAATATTTGGCATAATTATTTCCTGTGGATAAGAAGTGACTAACACCCTCATGGACAAGAAATCTTTGGAGCTAACCTACAGAGCAACTTGGCCCAACTTTCTTCCCCAAATAAGCAAACAAATGAGGGAAAATAGTATAATGATAATAGGTCTCTGGTAATGGTGACAGAGCTTGTAAGCTAGCTAAATTTCAAATTTGTTCTCTGTTTTGGGTTTGTTTGGAGTTTTTAATGTATAAGCTGATGACCATAAAGTTATTTTCTTTCAGCCTTCCTAGTTTGTTTTTTAAGTACTTTGCACGGAATTATTATTTTATTATTTGGAAGTATTACGGGTATAACTGGATTTTGTTAAAGGACTAAACATAATAATAATTATTATTAATATTAAAATTAATATTAATAGTATTTATTCCTCTTCCACCTCTCCCCTCCCATCCTGCTTCTCCTCCTCTTCTTTTTTTTTATTTTTGAGATTATAATATAGTTACAACATTTCCTTTTCTTTTTTCTCCGTCCAAACTGTTCCATATACCCCTCCTTGCCCTGTTTCAAATTCAAAGACTCTTTTTTTCATTAATTGCTATTTCATGCATATATGTATATACATATATTCCTCAACATAACCTACTCAGTCTGTATACCATTACTCGTGTGTGTGTGTGTGTGTGTGCATTTGTTCAGGGCTGATCATTTTGTATTAGATAGCCAAGTGAAAACCATTAAAGAAAAATACAAAACACTCTTGCACCCAAGGCTCGGGGAGAATTGCAGAACAGGGGGCGTAGAGACTGTATGAGCCAGAAAATCAGGGAGTTTGCTGTGAGGTTGTGTCTCCTCATAATGTTAGAAGCTACACTCATGAAGTCTCATCAACATGACTGCCTAAACATGAGCTGACCTAGGACCACAACAAAAGACATGTTAAAGTGGATGGGGAGAGCCCATGAGGTCTCAACCTTAGACAAAGAACTGCAGGAAACAAAGGAATACTGAAAGCAGAAGAAATAGTCTTCCTCGGGGTAGAGCACATCAATTGGTTATCCAATATCAAATGGTCATCCCTGAAAATATGTATATGAGTGACATCATACAGACTGAAGAGGCTATGTTTACACACACACACACACACACATATGCATGCAATAGCAATGAAAAAAGAGGCTATAAATTTGAAAGCGAACAAAGAGGGACATATGGAAGGGTTTGGAAGGAAGAAATGAAAATAGAACTCAAAACTCAAAAAGCAAAGAAAAAATACAGTGAGCTGTGGCCAGCAAGATAGATCAGTGGATAAACGTACTTCCTATACTAAGCCTCAGGACCTCCATTTCATCCCCTGGATTCCCACACTGAAAGGAAAACAACAGCTCTCACAAGCTGTCCTGTGACAGCTATGTGACAATAGCATGCCCATGTGTACACTCACACAATGGATAATAAGTAAATGTTTTTACAGGTGCAAGCTACAAAGAAGCAAACTGAAATTTAAAATGCACATTCTACGGTTGTAAAATACCATCTTGAGATATTTAAATAGTGGTTTGTTTCTTTTATTTTTAATTTTGATACAGGGTCTCACTATGCTGTCAGGCTGAGCTCAGACTCACAGTCACTCACATCAGTTCCCCAGGTGTTGCCGGTGCAGGTCCATGCCACCAATCCCAGCTGTGATCTTAGTTTCTTAAAGTACTTCCAATCCTTTGGATTACACAAGCCTTTGTGCCTTAAGGGAATTGTTATTGAGGCACAAGAAGAAAAAAAAAAACAACAAACATTGTGATGTTATTTTTTTTAATGGGAATTTTGTTCTTGGTGTTTTAGGGGAGAATATGTTCACAGAAATTGCTACAAATACTTTTCCAAGATTTATTTCTGTCTGGAGAATCAAAACAAGTGTAGCAATGTCCACATTTGCAGGAAATGTATACTATTCTCCCTGAGGTTCTGACAGTCGTCTTCCTTGTCTTCACAGTAATGGAAGCTGACCGGAAGCGTGGAGGGAAGTGAAGCATGACCCCAACTGGAGGAACTCCACTGCTGTGGAAGGAAATTACCAAATACCCAATGCTTTTTCTCCTCCCAACTGTAAACATGGTTTTAATCACAAAATTGAATAATTGTTTTTTAGCCGTATTCCAGGAGAAAATGCATACTGCACATCGTGAAGCACTGGACCCTCCAAAAAGGAGTTGAAAGATCCAAATGACTCGCTCCTGTGCCAGAACAAGAAAAGGTCACTGTTAGTTAATTGGAGGCAATGTGACCCTCCATGATGCAGATGTGTTCAAAAGAGTGATCCATTCTGGAGTTAGTCTCTTCAGGAAAAGAATTTTTAACATTTGTCTCATTGTAATAAAAGTAATAGAAGGTAGTGAAAAGCTGGCTCCACAGTTAAGAGCAGTTGAGTTGAGAGAACCTGGATTTGGTTTCCAGCATTCACACTAGATGACACACAGTCACCTATAACTCAACTTCCAGGGGTTCAGTAACCTCCTCTGCCCTCCCTAGGCACCAAACATGCATGTGATACACATACAGACAAGCAGGCATACACATAAATAAAAATAAATTTGAAGAAATGTAATAAGAGAGCATGGAGGATTCTGTTTGGCCTGAGCTGTACAAGGTATGTAGCTTGAAGGGGCTGGAGATAAGGCTCAGCACAAGAGCACTGGCTACTTTTCCAGAGGACCCAGTTTTGATCTCAAGCACACACACATGATGGCTTACAACTGTCTGTAATTCCAGTCCCTGGGGAGCTGATGTCCTCTTCTGGTCCTAAGGACACCTGTATGCACATAGTGCACAGACATACATGCAGGCAAAACACCCCTACACAGAAACTAAAAAAAAAAAAAAATTAAAAAATGTTATTGAGGAAAACAGAAGAAATGGGCCAGTTAGCAACATTCCTCTGTGTTCTCTGCTTCAGTTCCTGACTTAGCCTACCTTGACAATGAACTATAATCTGTAGGCCAAATAAACCCTTTTCTTTTCAAGTTGCTCTTGGTCATATAGTCGTAATGACACCCAAAGAGAAGTAAACTAGAAGAAGACAGATGCATATATGTATACACACAGGTACAAATGCACATATAAACACAGGCACACATAGGTACAAATGTAACATGCATGCATAGGCACATATGCAGATACATACACATACATGCACACAGGTATAGATCCAGGTACACACCCATATGCACACACAAGTACAGAAGCATGTGCACTCAAGAACACATCTGTATATACACAAACACACATGCACACACAAAAAATGGCTCCTGAAACAATTCTATCATATTCCAGAGGATCACATCTGGTTAGTACATAAAATTATGTGTGCACATGAATTAGACTGGCTTTAGAATAACATGAAAGCAGTTATTTAAGTTAGCAAAAACTACTGAAGTGCTTGGCTCTGGATTTGAGGAAGAAGGGGAAAAAACACCTATATCATGACTTTCCAGCTGATCTAATGGAGATGATCATATGTAATCATCCTCTGTGACTTTAGCTTTCTTCATCCTCATAATTCTTCATTCTTGCTGAGTGCCATCAGAGAAAATTTCAAATTCACAGTCATTCTTCAAGGGATCCCTCTTTAAGCATTATAGCCATAGTGAGCAAATGCATTGGAGAATTCATGGTAGATTAGCAGGTTCCTTTGGCCCCAGTAAGCATACACTGAGTGCAGAGTGCATGGTAAGTGCTTTGTCAAGTGCAGGGCTTACACAATGCAATATTACAAAATCCAAGTTTCCAACTTCCTCATAGATTTGCTTGGAATCATGACAACCTTGAGCTTAAACAATGGAAACAAATGAATAAACAAAGAAGTGTTTTCTGAAGAAGAGGCAGAGAGTGTGTTATACAGAGTGTTTCCATGGAGGAATACTACTTACTGGCTCACTGCCAGGCTCACCTTCAGCTACCTTCCTTACATAGATAAGATACAGGTCCCTAGGGATGATACTGCCCACAACGGACAGGGCCCTCCCACATTAGTTAGCAATCAAGAAAATATCTCAGAGACATGCCTACATGTCAACAGAGCTCTCTCTCTCTCTCTCTCTCTCTCTCTCTCTCTCTCTCTCTCTCTCTGTGTGAGAGAGAGAGAGAGTTTTATAGATTTTTCTTCTACCATCCATCANTTTGGTTACACTTAGTAGAATTTTTTTATTGGAGCCCATGAAATTGGCATTTCCAGTAGAAAACTGAGTTACTTTTGCTTGTGGTAATAGATCTAATCTACATGGGAAGTAGAAAAAGACAAGATCTCCTGAGTAAATTGGGAGCATGGGGACTTTGGGGGAAGGGTTGAATGGAGGAGGGGAGAGGCAGGAAGGAGAGCAGAGAAAAATGTAGAGCTCAATAAAAATCAATAAAAAAGAAAAAACAAGCACCTGTTACCTAGTGGTTTCTAGGCGAAGGGAGGGGAGACTTGTAATGTGCATTAAAGGACACAGAATTGAGCCTGGGGAGATGGTTCAGTGGGTAAAAGCATTCGCTGTATAATCCTGAGAATGTGAGTTTTAATTCTCTGGATCCATGTAAAAAAACTGGTTGTGTCTGCACATGCCTGTAACCCTAGCCTAGCGTTGTGGCAGCTTTGATTGCTGTCCAAAGACAAGGTGATTGCTAGTTTGCTGACTGTCAGAATAGATCAAGATTAGTAAGAGAACGTGTCCCAAGGGAATAAGTTAAGAGTGATAGAGTAGGACACCCAATGCCCTTCTCTAGCTTCTATAGACATGAGGGTGCACACACTCTCCCCACATGTGCCATATCTCCTTGCACAAACAATAAAAAGCTATGCATATACATGAAGAGTAAGTGGTACAGTTTGAGGATAATGCCATATTGTATATCAGAAAGTTGTTTGTAGCATATTTGAATGTTAACATGTTGATAAATATTGGAATGTGAAGTTTACACACTCTGCACTAACCCTCTCATCCTTTGAAACAAATCACGGTAGGTAATAATGCTCCTAATACACACAAAGCATTGTAGATGCTAACAAGAAGGGGCAAACAGGTCAGCACCTTTCAATAGAGGTGTCATTGCATAAATTCAAGGATTTCAGTGATGTGGTATGGTACACAGACCCTCAAAACAACTATTTGAGTATGTCCATGCAGGCACAGAAAGTTCTATGTGTGTTATAGAAAGTGAAAGACAAGAAATAGAAATAGAATATATTAATCTGCTTTTATAAAGCAAGGACACAATTCTGTGCATCCATGGATTATCAAGTATGCCATTGAAAATATGAACAGGTGCATTCTAGATTGTTCACCTGAATGATCTGGGTGGTCAGTCTGTGGAAACAGAATGGGGAATAAAGAGGAAGAATCTTGATGGATGGTAGAAGAAAAATCTATAAAACTCTCTCTCTCTCTCACACAGAGAGAGAGAGAGAGAGAGAGAGAGAGAGAGAGAGAGAGAGAGAGAGCTCTGTTGACATGTAGGCATGTCTCTGAGATATTTTCTTGATTGCTAACTAATGTGGGAGGGCCCTGTCCGTTGTGGGCAGTATCATCCCTAGGGACCTGTATCTTATCTATGTAAGGAAGGTAGCTGAAGGTGAGCCTGGCAGTGAGCCAGTAAGTAGTATTCCTCCATGGAAACACTCTGTATAACACACTCTCTGCCTCTTCTTCAGAAAACACTTCTTTGTTTATTCATTTGTTTCCATTGTTTAAGCTCAAGGTTGTCATGATTCCAAGCAAATCTATGAGGAAGTTGGAAACTTGGATTTTGTAATATTGCATTGTGTAAGCCCTGCACTTGACAAAGCACTTACCATGCACTCTGCACTCAGTGTATGCTTACTGGGGCCAAAGGAACCTGCTAATCTACCATGAATTCTCCAATGCATTTGCTCACTATGGCTATAATGCTTAAAGAGGGATCCCTTGAAGAATGACTGTGAATTTGAAATTTTCTCTGATGGCACTCAGCAAGAATGAAGAATTATGAGGATGAAGAAAGCTAAAGTCACAGAGGATGATTACATATGATCATCTCCATTAGATCAGCTGGAAAGTCATGATATAGGTGTTTTTTCCCCTTCTTCCTCAAATCCAGAGCCAAGCACTTCAGTAGTTTTTGCTAACTTAAATAACTGCTTTCATGTTATTCTAAAGTCAGTCTAATTCATGAGCACACATAATTTTATGTACTAACCAGATGTGATCCTCTGGCATATGATAGAATTGTTTCAGGAGCCATTTTTGTGTGTGCATGTGTGTTTGTGTATATACAGATGTGTTGTTCTTGAGTGCACATGCTTCTGTACTTGTATGTGCATTATATTATGATGTATAGTTATATTATCTTTTACAAAATTTTTTATTTGAAATATATCCAAGCACCCCAACAAAATGAGATCTAGAACTAAACAGAGTTTTCAAAGGATGAAATGCAAATGGCTAAGAAACTCTCAAAAGAAATGTTCAACATTCTCAGTCATCAAGGAAATGAAAATTAAAACTACTTTGAGATTTCATCTTACTCCAGCCAGAATGACCAAGGTCAGTAAAACAAATAACAGAACAAGCTGGCAAGGATGTGAAAAATGAGGAATACACTTATTCATTGCTGATAGGACTGCAAACTTGCACAACCACTATGAAAATCAGTGTGGAGGTTCCTCATGAATCTAGGAATTTATCTACTTCAAGATTCAACTATACCAATCTTGTGTATATACCCAAAGGACTCCATATTCTAATACAGAGATATTCGTTCATCTATGTTCATTGGTGCTGTTCATAATAGCCATTAATTTGAAACAGGCCATATGTCCATCAAGTGATGAAAAGATAATAAAAATGTGGTACATCTACACAATGAAATGTTATGAAATTGTTTAAAATGAAATCATGAAATTCACAGGTAATAGATAAGCTAGAAAAGGTCACCATGAGTGAGGCGACCCAGACCCAAAATGGCAAATAATGTATGCATTCTCTTCTTTGTGAATGTTAGCATTTAAACTTCAATAGGCAAGTTACTATCTTTAGGACTACAGATATTAGGTATGGAATAAGGGACTTCTGAGAGGGGAGGATCTCCCAAGGAAGGAGTTATATAGTTATGGAAAGACAGGGAGGAGACCAGAACAGGAGGATCAAACAGGGATCGAGAGGGCAGAAGGGAGTAGAGGAAGGAATATGAGAAACAGCTAAAACTAAGGGCCATTTCAGGGCTCATATGGAAACCTACTACTGTAGAAATGTCTTACAATATAGGCATATATGAAAGAACTCTAAATGAAATCACCAAATATCAGGGGAGTCAAAGCCCCAACTAGACATCTCCCAACAACAATGCCAGGAATGCCAGGAATGTGTTACATCTAGTTGAATCATTGGCCAAAGGGGCCCTTGAAAACACTCAAATATTCCAAGCTATTGACAAAGGATATTGGTTGCACTCCACAAACTGATGGTAAGGCCCTACCGCTGAGGACAACATTTATGTTGTCAAATACAGAAGCTGAGCTGGTGCCTAGGAAGAAGTTTCACCCAGACTGACTCACATTCATGGTGCTGAAGATACTCTCCAAAGCTACCAGGGGAAAAAGTTAATCATCAAGGAGAAGCTGAGGGCAGTAGAAATAGGGGACATAGCAGTCTACTTTGGGGGTCATATTCTACTCGTCTTATCTGTGTACCTGAATGTGTCCTTTACTACCCTCACCGAGTCCTATTTCATTTATTTAAAAAACATAAATATAGACTCCAAAACAATGTGAATTTATCTAGTCAAATTCAAAAAGAAGGTGAAAATCAAAAATGGACACCAAAGACACTTTTCTCTGATGATACTCAGTCAGTCTGGTGGATTTGGTGTCTGGCTCATAACAGGGTACAGGAGGGAAATGAGCAAAGCCAGAGTTTCTCCAAGGTAGGAAATGTAATAAGAGACCCTTCTCCCTAGGTGCTGTAAGAAGTACCAAGTAATGCCCTCAGAGCAGGTTTCAGGCAAAATCATCTCATGAGCTATGAAGAACTACTACAATACTTCTATAGGCATTTAGAAATTAGGAAAGAGGCTGAAGGCATGGCCCAATAGGCAAGGGAGCTTGCTGCACAAGCATGAAGACCTGGGTTTGAGTCATCAAATTTCTGGGACATCTCTAAACCCAAACACTGTAGGGGTGGAAAAAAAGGGTTGTTGGCTATAAGCCTATCCAGAAAGTGAGTAAGCTTCAGGTTAAGTGAGAGAGTTTGTCTCAAGGGAACAAGCTGGAGAGTGATCAAGCTGGACACCTAATGACTGCCTATGGTCTCCACACACACAGAAACAGACACACATGCACACACTATACACATATACTACACTCATACACAACGTTTAAAAAAATAATGAAAGAATATATATTGAGAAGTTGTAATATAAATTGGTACTCAAATGTATTTATACTCAAAATTCAAAGCATTTGGGAATCCTAAAATATGTTAAACCATCAATTTAGCTCAGAAGCGATGCATCTAAAATTACCTGTGCCGAGGAGCTAGGCTGTCTGTTTCATTTTTCAATCCACAGAAACTCTCGAACTTTAGTAAAACACAATAAAAATTAATTCCTTAAAAATGGTATGAAAAGATAAACATTGCACATTGGTGCTATGGCAAAGCCAATTTACTACAAAATCTTTCAAATGTCACTCTCAATTTCCATACTTATTGCAGAAAGGCTATACGCATTTTGTACAGCAATACCATCTGGTGTCTGGCAGAGCAAGGCTGATTCCTTTCTGTGGAATCCACACCCCCTCAAGCCTTAGAGACTCAAAATACTTTTCCCAGAAAAAGCATATTTCACCAGCAAAAGCAAATCAGTAAGCATACAAGAAAATCAGCAAAAGACAGAAACAGCAGACCTGCAAAACTTTCATATATTGAAATTAACAGACACTGAATGTAAAACAAACTTATGTGAAAATTCATAAAAGATAATAATGTACTATAAAAATAACCTACTGGAGTTGAATTTGACCAGAGATAAGTGGAAAATGATCACAAAGTTAAATGCAGTAGATACATTTATTTAGTAACAGATTCCAATACATCCGAAGAAGGAACTGGGGGAGAAGAAAGTAAGGCTGGTGTTGCTTGCAATGCAGTACAGCATCAAAGGAATAGAGTGACAGAGGGCAAGTGGGGGAAAGCCCAGTTTAAGAGAGTCTCTGTCTTAAAAAAAAATAAGATAGAGACTGAAAACACCTCCTAACATTAACCTCTGCCTGCCATGTGCATGTGCACTTGTGTACACACAAACATGCACACTTGAATACAGATGCACATGCACATACACACATACACACACAAAAAGATAAGGTTGACAATCTTTACTAACTGGATTTCCCACAGTACTCAAAGAAGGGAAAAAGAGAATTTGGCAGAAGAAATGTTTGAAAAGAGGCACTTTATGTTCAGAATGTGTGAATGCCATCAATCTAACACTTTCGAGAGTTCTCAGGAATCCCTGGGGAAATTCCTACGTAACAATGCACACTGTAAGTAAGTCGCAATAAAATTTGAAAATCTTTTCAAAAAAAAAGAGAAGGAATGAGAAAAGGCTTTGAAGAAATGGAGGTTTAGCTGCTGATCTAGAACAAAGCAGAAGTTAGGCAAAGGGAACATGATCCTGCCACCAGTCACTTGAACAAGCTAAGCTATACAGCCTCCTTCAGTTAGGCATGGAGATTCTGCTATTGAAGGCTTTGATGGCAGACTGTGGGATACAGAGCAAGGGGGCCTACATAAACTGACCCAGACCCACAGGAATAGAGAGAAAACAAATATATGGGTCACAAACATTAATCATTATAAACTAAGTGGACTGTGTTTTGTAGTGCTATGTTTGGATACAACCTAACATGCAGAGATACAGAAACAACAAACATAGCCTTTACCTGTCTGCTCTCCAACACAAGCACTACTCAGCTGTCTAAATGTATGCATATCACCAGTCAGGGGGTGAATCATCATAGGCACTCTGTGCTGGGTAGTTTTATGTCAACTTAACACAACCTAAAGTCGCAGGAGAAAAGGAGCCCTCAATTACGAAAATGCCTTTACAAGACCTTGCTGAAGACAAGCCTGTAAGACATTTTCTTAATTAGTGATTGATGGGGAAGGGCCCAGGCCATCGCGTGGGGAGCCATCCCTGGGGTGGTGGTCCTGAGTTCTATAAGAAAGCGGGCTGAACAAGCCATGAGAATCAAGCCAGCAGGCAGCACCACTCCATGGCTTCTGCATCAGCTCCTGCCTTCAGGATTCTGCCATGTTTGAGTTCCCGCCCTCACTGCTTTTGATGATGAACAGTGATAAGTAACTCTGATTAAAATAAACCCTTTCCTCCCCAGCTTGGTTTGTGGTTATGGCGTTTCATTGCAGTAATAGAAACCCTAACTAAAGCACTCCACACTAAAACCAACTGTCCACAGAGATGAGAGAAACTACAATGTATTAGTCTTGTAAAATTCTCACCTGATGGTTCTGGAAACTAGATTTATACCCTTCTTTTTCCTTTTTTTGGGGGGTCTTCTTTCAGTCTTTTCTCTCAGAGATGGGCATGGGAATTTAGGGCCTTGCCCTAGGTATACTAGTACTCTACCACTGAGATAAATCCTCAACCCTCGGAGCTTAGTTAGTCCACAGGGTTGTGTGCAAAAGCTCTATTCTGAGCCTATCTCTAGCTTCAAAATGGCCCCTGTGTTCTATCTATATGCACCCTCTTTTTCCTGTATCTGTCTGTCTCTCTGGGGTCCCCTTTTTATAAGGGCATGATTCACACTGAATAAAGACCCACACAAATGACCTCATTTAACTTGACTGCCTCTGAAAAAAACTACTTTCAAATAAAGTGGCATATTGAAGTGTTGGGGAGTTGGGACGTTGACGTACACACTGGGAAACAGACACAACTTAATCCACAGTGGGATACAAGGGATGGGGTGGGAGGATATGGAATAGAGCCATGGGAGGCCAGGCATTAACTTAATCCTTAGAATCACAAGATCATTCCAGCCTCAAAGAAGCCATGCATAATATTTGATTTGATTCATAGTAAGCTTGAAACCACAGCAGTCACGCCCTTTGCCTGCAAGTGTGGGGTCTGCAATAGTCTGCAAGGCTTCTCTTGCTCTGGTTTTGCTCTTTCATTATCAGTTCCTAACAGCATAATGAAAACCACCACAGAGGATGTATGTCTATGTGGCATAGGATACAGCCAGCTATGTGTGGCCCTTTGTAAAGTTCAACTACACATGGTTTATGGATGAACTTTTTAGTGCCATGCTCATAAATCCCATGTAAGCTCATTAAATTCCTAAATGGAAGTCATATCTCGGTTGTCCCAGAGCCCAGATTCCCACTGAATCACTCCATAATGAAATATGAACATAATAAAGTTGTATGAGAGGTCACAGTCTAGAATATACTTCCAAAAGTCATCAACAATCACCACTATCTTGATCAAAACAGCTGACAGTTCCTAGACACGAAGCAAGGTACACCAATGGGCATGTGCAGTGTCCCTTCTGAATGAAGCCTACACAGAGCATTGGCATAGCATGGGCAGCTTTTTATAGCCATCCAGGGACCCTGGAAAGGCCAGGAGACATCTCAGTTAATCAAGTGTTTGCCTTAATATACAAAGACCTGAGTTCTTTTTAAAAGCCCACCTTTTTAAAAGCCCAGACATAATGGTGCCTACTTATAATCCCAGTGTTAGGGAGGTGGAGACAGATGAATCTCTGGGACTTACTAGCCAGCTAGCCTAGAATATTTGCGGACTTCCATAACTAGGGGTGAGACTCTATCTCAAAAAGTAAAATGGGAGGGTGCCTAGAAAACCATACATAAGGGTGGTTGCTCACCTTCATATATATGTACACATGTGTACCTGCACACACCCAAACACACAAAAATGCACACATACATGCACACAGAAATGAAAAGAAAGGAAAGGAAAAGAAAGCCTGACAAAGTTGGGGAAAACCAGTTTATTTTCTTTAAGCACAGGAGAGCTGTATTGCACTAACATTGGTCAGGTGTGAGCCTATGGGTGTGCCTCGCATCATTCTATCCTGGTGTCCCTAAGACAAAGTCCTTTAAAGTAAACACTGAAGGTTGGGGCATAGCTTGGGCCAGATCTGCTTGCTTTGCTTGTACAAGACAACTGGTTTGGTGCCCAGCCACTGCTACAAAGCAGAACAATTAAATAACAAAGACTGAGTTAAGCCTTCCTTCAGGACACCTGGATGAGCCGGTAGCAGTGGAGCAGCATTGCAGACAGCTTTGCTCCTGCAAAGGATTCCACTCTCCACTCAGCTGGGCTTTGTGGAGAGAAACAAAACAGCATAATTCCTATCTCAGAAAGCAAAAAAGACAGGATGAGAGGGAATAGATGGAACCAATGTCTACAACAACATAGTCCAATAAGTACAGTCAAGAAGAATTACAGCATTTTCCGGAGGCTATTAAGAATCTATACAGTGGGAGCAGAAAGTAAGAAAACATTGGCATTATTTCAAGCAGGGCAACATATTGAAGGGTTCACAGTGGAATGCGTGTCACAGTAATAAAAGCTACATTTAAGTTAAAGGTTTAAACTAACACCTGCCAAACTCCAATGGGGAGGAAAAGAAAGAGAGGAGAGAGAAAAAGGAGAAAAGAAAAAGGAGAGAGAGGGGTGTGTGAAAGGAGGAGATGAGAGAGGAAAAAAGTAAAAAGAGCCAAGAGATGAGAAGACAAGGGAGAGTAGATAAGGGAAAGATATTGATGATAACAGATAAATGATTAAGGGGCTAATAGGTGATAGATAGGTAGATAGATGATAGATAGATAGATAGATAGATAGATAGATAATACATTTTCCCATACATGAATGATAGATGTAAAGATTGATGCAACATAGATTATATAGATAAAATATATGATAGCTGCATAGATTGGTGCCAGTTGGATAGACAGATGATAATAAATAATGATAAATGGGTGAGTAGGTGAGTGGATGGATGGATATATAGAAAGAGGTAGATAGATGATAGATAGATAGATAGATAGATAGATAGATAGATAGATAGATGGTTTGAATGTAATTGGCCCCCATATATGCACATGACGTAGCACTATTAGGAGGTGTGTTCTTGTCGGAGCAGGTGTGGCATTGTTGAGGAAGTACGTCTTAGTTTACTTCCTACTGCCTGCAGATCAAGATGTAGGACTCTCCTCTCTAGCACCATGTCTACATGGGTGCTGCCAAGCTGATAATGGACTAAACCTCCAAATTGTAAGCCAGCCCTAATTAAATGTTTTCCCTTATAGAAAATGTCATGGTCATGGTGTGTCTTTGCAGCAATAAAACCCTGAGACAGACAGATAGTAGATAGGTAGACAGACAGACAGAACAGAACACTAAGGGAAATGTCTCATTTGCAAAAAGCAACAATCTTTTGCTCAGCCCTAAATGGAACATGGATATCACATGGTCTCCCTGCAGTGTTCAGGGCTCATTGTAGAAGAGGAAGCAGAAAGATTCTAAGAACAAGAGGTCAGGGAAAAATACTGAAAAACATCATTTTTTCAGACATGATATGGTTGTTGCAAACATGAGCTCACAGCAACTATTTACTTGTAATCACAGCACTACAGAGGCGGGGACAAGCGGATTCCTTGGCTCTCTGACCAACCAGACTAGTATATTTAGCAAGTTTCTAGCCACTTAGAGAATCTGTCTCCAAATAAGGTGGGGGCTATAGATATGGTTCAACTAGTAAAGTTTCTATCCAGTATGCATAAAGTCTTAGGCTCCACACTCAGCACCATATAAACCCGACATGGTGGTATACAACAGTAAACCAAGGACTCATAAGGTAGAGGCAGGAGTATCAGAAGTTCAAGGTCATTTCCAACTTCAGCCAACCTGGGGAGAGAGAGAGAGAGAGAGAGAGAGAGAGAGAGAGAGAGAGAGAGAGAGAGAAGAGAGGAGGAAAATGAGAAACAACATGTGAGGTTTGGTATAGGAGGCCCTTTTGTATTTGTGTTGCTTTCATTGGTTATTAAAGAAACTGCCTTGGCCTAGTTGATAGGATGGAACTCAGGTAGGCAGGGAAGACAGAACAGAATTCTGGGAGGAAGAAAGCAGAGACGGGCAGATGCCATGGTCCTCCTGCCTGAGACAAACGCTGGTTAGACTCATGCTGGTAAGCCACAGTCAAGTGGCAATACACATTAATGGAGATGGGTTAAACTAATATGTAAGAGTTAGCCAATAAGAGGCTAGAAATAATGGGCCAGGCAGTGATTTAATTAATACAATTTCTGTGTGCTTATTTTAGGGGCTAAGCTAGCCGGGTGGCGGGATGTGGCCCACACTCCTACTACAAAGGTTGTCTTCTGGCCTCCACATGCATATACACTTCATATAAAATGCACTCACATGCATGCATGTGCATACACACAAGGAATAAATAAATAACCAAATTCTGAAAGCACGCAGGGTCCACTGCTGTATGAGGCCGCTTGTTTGTTTTCAGGCTGCTGAACCTTAAAATAACCACACAAAAACTGTAATTTAACCCATTTCTATTAATCTGTGTATTGCCACATATCTGTGGCTTACTGGCAAGGTTCTGGCTCATTTGTTCCTGTGGCAGCTACATGGCATCTCATGACTCCACCTTCTTTCTCCAAGTATTCAGTTTAGTTTTCCCTGACTACCTCTATTCTGCCCTGCCAGGCCCAAGACTGATTTTTTATTCATTAACGAATAAAAGGAAGACATATACAGAAGGACTTCCCATACCAGTCCACTCAGATGTTTCAAAGTAATTTCTGGATCTCAAGAGCTTCCAGTTACACTGTGGAAATCAGTATTGGTGATCCTCAGAAGGTAAAAATAAAATGAGAACACCCACATAATGATGTAGTATCACTCTTAGGTGTGTGCCATGAAGACTTTAAGTCAGCACACTACAGAGACGCCTGCATACCATGGTTATAGCTGCTATATTCATAGTAATAGCCAAGATATGAATACAGGCTGGCTACCAGCAGTAGACAAATTGGTAAGGAAAGTATGTACACATATGCAGAGAAGTCATATTCAGGCACAAAGAACTAAATTCTGTAATTTGTAGGAAAATAGCTGGAGGTAGAGAATATCATGTTGAGCGTTGAGTGGCAAACTCAGACAGACAAGTATCATATTTCTTTCAACTTTGGAATATGGAAAGAAAAAGACATGAAATTACAGGAGGAACTGAAAAGGGAAGAGACAGTCATGGGGGACAGGGCTGGGAAAATGGCTGAATAAAGCACTTGCTGTGTAAGCATGAGGACCCAGCACCCACATAAAAAGCCAACAATGTCCACACATGAGCCTGGAATCTAAGCAGAAACAGTAGGGATCACTGGTGCTTCCTGGCTTACAGCCTGACTCCAATTCAATGAAAGACTCTGACTGAAAGGAATGAGGAACAAAGTGATAGAGTAGGTCACCATACACATGCCCATGTGCCCCATATATACACATGTACGCAAACAAACGAGAGGGTAACTAGATGAATATACTCAATGTACACTTATGAAAATGTCATCATGAAATATACTAGCTTGTACTTAAGGCAAGCTAATTTTGAAAAACAACTTTAGAATAACCCCACCTACAATACAAGGTAAAATACTCACAGGCTCCACAGATTGCCAAACTCTTATTCTACCCACCAAAGATGATTTTTAAGTCAATGAGGGAATGTAACACTAAAAAAGAGTCTATTACTTCTCCCTTGATTTTTCTTTAAGTAAGATATGTAAATGTCACAATTACATCTAGTGGGAATTGAGGCAAAATTGTGGATTGTGTCAATAAAACTAGAATGTAGGTCTTAAAAAACTCAGTGTTCTCCCTTGACTGAAAATAAACAAATGTGGAAGAAAATCTCACTACTCACACCCTAGTCCTTAATATTTATACCTGAAAATATTACATTTGTAACAGCAGCAGCCATCCTGTCACTGTCATCCCCTTCCTTACCTCCTCTTGTCCCCTAAAGTAAACATATAGGAATTCTGCCCACTAAGTAGGAAGGGCTGAACTCTTAAACAAAGTCAATGTTTTGCTCATACAAAAGAGGAAACCTGACATTAAGCCACAACAAAGAATAGCTAAACTAGAGAAGATTTCTTTCTCTAGTAGATAGATGTTGAACTCTATTACTGGCAAACACAATGCTGTGGTCATCCTTTTAAAATTCTTCTAGACAATGCAGTTTGTTTGCAAAAGCTGACTTCATAATTTCCTCTCTTTACATATTCTTCCCAGTGTATTGTGAGTGTATAATGAGTCGCGTAAGCTTAAAAGGTTTGTCTGCTCTATGGGGCACCACAGAGAGACATTTATCTAAGGCTTCCCCTGTATTGCTAAAAATCTATTGAGTAGTCACATAAACAGACTAATTTCTGGCTTGTAGTATCTGCACAGCCATGGTTTGCTGATAGAGTATTTAAAAAGACAGGAAGCATCCATGGGAAAAACAAAGCTCTCATCTAAAGGGGCCTATGAGATAATTTATTCAAAAGCCAAATATGAGTGATAAAGGCCCAGAAACACACATTCCGTTTACCCCAGTATCCTGTTCCAAAAAGGAAGCATTTTCATGATGTTTTTATAGTAACAAATAAAGTCCCAGATCAAGACACTTTTCAAGTATGTTGATGAGAACACCAAGGAAGTGGGTTACCAATAAGCAGAGATACCTCTGCTATCCAGGAGACAAATCTCTGAGTTTGGGGAAGCACTCCCCCACTCTTTACTATTTAGAAAATTCATCTTTCACTTTGTCTTTTGTTTGTTTTCTATTTATGTAAGCTGTCACAGTTAGTCTCAACACCAGTGGGGTGTCACATCGAGTCTGCAGACTTTAAGAACCATCCCACCAGTGTGTCAACCTGACATGCAGGTGATTCTCAGGAATGTGAAAGAAAGAAGATCTGAAAAGCCACAGATGCAGTGAGGGCTGGAAGCACTGTGGTTTGCATAGCCAGTCATTCAAAGACCCTTACCACATTCAGGTGTCATGGCCACAAAATGACTTAGAAGTCAATTTGTCTTGATTTTTATAGATGCATACAACTTCTTTTTTTACTTAGGTAATATATCATACAACTTCTTTTAAAGATGACTAAATGAATATCTCATGGGGCTGGAGAGATGGCTCAGTAGTTAAGAGCATTTGCTGCTTTTGCAAAGGACCTGAGGTCAGTATACAAAACCCACATTAGGAAGCTCACACCTACCTGTAACTTCAACTCCCCGGGACCTGACACCCTCTTTTGGCCTCCACAGGCACTGCACTCATATGTGCCTAGCTACACACAAACAAACATACACATAATTAAACATAATAAAATGAAATCGTTGCAATATTTCTCATGTTGGTACAATGACTGTGGTCTGTCCTCATCAATTCTCTGGGAGGATACTCCTTTTGCCTGGTTGTTGTGGGAGAGACTGAATAAGCTCTGTTGATTACCAACCCTGCTAACAAGGGTCTGTGTTGTGTCTCTGGCCATGGAAGGGGCTGGCGATTCTGCATTCTGTGTTATTTCATAAGGAGAAGAGAGGGGCCCAACAAGAGGAAGTTTTCTCTTGTCATGATACTTAGAGATGAGTACTCATCCTAAAATAGCAGCATGCTATATGTATTGGTTTCCTTTCCTGTTGTAGTGATAAATATCCTGATAAAGGCAACCTAAGGGAGAAAGGGTTCATTCTGGCTTACAGTTTGAGAGGACCATTTCATCAGGATGGGAAAGATATTTTATCTGGCAGGGAAGCATAGCAGCAGGAGCATGGATCATGTCACATCAATGGTACAGAGGCAGAAAGTGAAGAGGAAGTACAGCTGGGCTACGAAGTCTTAAGGTTTGTCTTCAGTGACCTCCTTCCTCCAGGGCGGCCCTACCTCCTGAAGGTTCTTCAGTTTATTCTAAAAACACTACCAGGTTGGAACCAAACTTTGAAACACATGAGTCTCTGGGCTTATCTCACATTGAAAGCACAAAACTGTATGTGAGTGGTTTTCGGCACTCAGGACCTGATAGTTCTTTCAGGCAAGTTGACCTGAAAGAAATAGTATCCTCCATTTGATCTAGATGTATATATATCTTCCCAGCTGTGTTACCTTATTGTTGTAGTTTGACTAAGAAATGCCCCGCCTAGACTCATGATTTGAATGCTTAGACTCCAGCTGATAGTAACATTTGAGGAAGTTCTGGAAATTTACTAGGTGGGACCAAGCTAGGGGAAGTAGGTCAGTGTGACCATGTTCTTGGGCTCAAATTATCTTTGGTCATATCCTGCCATGCTTCCTGGTCTATCACAAAGTGAACAGCCCTCCTGTACCACATGTATCTGCTGCCATGATGTTCTGTCCAAGCTCGGGTAGCCATCAAAACCATGAACTAAAATAAATTCTTCCCTTATGTTGCTTCTGTAAGATACTTTGGTCAGAGTGACACAAAAAGTTGCTAATATGCATGCTTTGCCTAGTTTGACAGACTGGTGAATTTCTGTAGTTTTAAGTCTCTTATTCTTTTCTTCCTTAGTTAGTTATTAAGTTATTTATTGTGTCAGGAGTGTACATGTATGCACAAGTGTGTGTACATGTGTACACATCTGTGTGCATATACATGTGCAGGTCAGAGTTCAACTTCAGGTATCATTCCCCAGATGCCCTCCATCTTATTTTTTGAAACAGAGTTTGTCATTGGACTGGAGGATGCTAAATAGGCTAAACTGCCTGGCCAGCAAGTCCCCAGGAGGCTCCTGTCTCTGTGCCCAACAGTAGGATGAGAATGTGCCACCACTTCTGGTCTCTTACATGGAAGTTTGGAAACAAACTTACACTCTTGTGCTTGCATAGCAAGCTATTTATTAACTGAGCCATCTCCCCAGGCTATAGAGTAACATAGTTTTCCATGACTTGTAAGTACAGTCAACTGTCAGTTTCTCCTCGAGCACCTTCTTGCATGGAATGACAGATGCATCACTGGAAATGACAAGAGTCTTCAGGAGATCGTCACTTCTGTTCTTCTACCAGGAAGACTTTTTGGTGGGAATCCAGATGATGAGAATCACCAGGAACTTCCTTCCAGCAGAAATGTATACTCATACTTATAAATACAGCTTCAGCAATAACCCCACACACACTCACTGTGTGCTACAACTTCTGCAGCTCACTATGCAAACACTGGGTTAAACAGTGGACAATGCCCACTGGTGAAATAGTTCTTTGAAATACCTAATGCATAGGCTGTAGTGTCAGGAAGTTATGCTGTATTTTAGCCAAACATGAGAAACTTAGAAATAAACATGAATAACTACAATACAAAGCATGGAATATTTAGTTTACACAGTAGTACTCTTGCTTAGATAAAATGTCACTTGATTGTTAGTGATGAGCAAAGTTATTGATTCTAATGAAGTTGTTCTATGGGAGTACAACCCTGTATTCAGGATTTC
Organism: Alexandromys fortis; assembly: GCF_014885135.2. Lineage (NCBI taxonomy): Eukaryota > Metazoa > Chordata > Mammalia > Rodentia > Cricetidae > Alexandromys > Alexandromys fortis. The sequence goes on along the minus strand of NW_026068168.1, from coordinate 692,260 downwards.
TTTTCAACAACCAAATCTATGGCTGTTGATCTTTGATCTTGCTTTGGTGAGATCTTTCACCTTTCATCTCCCTTAATTTATGTGAAACTTTTACTACACATGGGACACACACTCCCCTGAAACTCACACCACAGGATCAATATTTAATTTATATTTTGTGAAGGAAATACAAAGTCTAATTGAAACATATAGGTAATGGGTTCAATTCACTTCCTTTAGCAAGGTCTTATATTTCTATTATATCTCAGAGCACTGGAAACAGTGGCTGCACAGTTGAGCAGATCTGTGTTCCACAGATCTGCACTACCTGAGGACTTAGGAACATTCCCTAAATCTCCATCAACACATGACTGGATAATGAAAATATAGTAAATATACATAATGAGATTTTACTCAGTTATAAAAAATAAAATCATGAAATTTGCAGAATTGATAGATATGGAAAATGCACCAAGCAAAGTGACCCAAATTCAGACAAAAATATACGTTCTGATGTTGGTAATTACAATAAAGTAGTCCCACACTAGCTCAGAATGGAGTATAATAAAGGGTTCTTTATTTAGGGGTAGATTCATAGATCAATGGTCCTCTGCACGAGCAAGGAATAGGAACTGAATCCACCAGCCAAGAAGTTGCGAGTATTTCTACATCTGTTTTTATAGTACCCAGGGCCATGCCCAAAGTAGGCCAGCATCTCAAAGGCCATTGGATAAAGGAGTTCCCCCAGTGCCTCCCCCTTTTGTCTAAACAAAGAGTTCCAAATGCAATACAAAATTATAACACTAGAAACAGATATCAAGTAAAAAATTTAGAATTACAACCAGCATAAACAATATTAAGCAAAACACATATGCTAAGTGTTTCAATAATTATCTTATTCTAAAGAGTATAAGTCTTGTATTAGAAATGAGTTGGCTAAGTCATGAGAGGACAGTAACCATGACTATCTAGTAATCAACCCCATCAAATACCTGACAGACCATTTTCAGAGGCAGAAAGGTTTTTAAAACTGTCTTAGCCTGTCTTGGCAAGGTTTAGCAGTATTTTTTCTTGTATCCTGCTTGTCCAGTTCAGACACTGTGAATTTTGTCAGTGGTTAAGGCAGGGTAGTTCCTTGCCCAAAGGCCAGTTTTAATAAGAAGAAAACAAGCTCCAAGTTGAGTGACTTCAGTGCCCAACATTCTCTTGGAAATAGATCAGTGCTGCCAGGATCATCATATCAACAGAGCCCTATGTTTTTAAATGCCATAGTCTACAGCTTTTTGATAGGTTAAATATTACCTATCTATGCAGAATACAATCTCTATCTATCTAAAGAACCTGATTAGCCTAACTATAAGTATGAAAAACATGGGTGGCTATTTGTTGGCTGAGGCCATTCGTTCATATCCAGCTGTCCAGACCAAAATAATCACACAGAAACTGTATTAATTAAAAGACTGCTTGGCTTATTAACTTATGCATATTTCTATCTAGCAATTACATCTTAAATTAATCCATTTCTATTATTTTATATTTTACGACAGAGCTCATAGTTTACCGGTACCAGCACAATGGCATGTTTCTCCTATGGCGGCTACATGGCATCCCACTGACTCCACCTTCTTTCTACCAGCATTCAGTTTAGCTTTTCTGCCTAGCTTTAGTCTGTCCTGGCATGGGTCCAAATAACTTCTTTATTCATTAACCAATAAAAGCAATACATATACAGAAGGACTTCTCACATCACCTCCCATTTTCCATCTACTTAAAAAAGAAGGATTTAACTTTAACATAGTAAAATTAAACAAAACAAAAACAAAACTATCTATTCTTCAACTCCATCAAAGACTCCAAAAGGACATAATAATATCTACATATCTGTAAGAGTTTCAAACTCTTGAAAATTCTAAAACTGAAAGTTACTTTAATCCCCCTTTCTTTATATTTATGTGCATAGGTGTTTTACTTAGATGTATATCTGTGTACCACTTCTGTGTCTAGTATGCATGTAAGCATAATAAGGCACAGAATTCACTAGAACTGGGGTTATAGATGGTTGTAAGGTGCTATAGGGGTAGTGGCAATTGAGTCTAGGTCCTCTGGAAGAGAGGAACCATCTCTCCAGCCTTTAAAGCCTCTTTTCTTTATAAAGCACCCAGTCTTTAAAATTTTGCTCTAGCCAATGAAAATGAATTAATACAGGAGTCTTCTATGTTTTCAGTTAACCCATCATTGAAATATTCATGTTATGAGTCAACTGAGGTAAATATTTTAAGGTTGCAAAGATCTTTCAGGTGTGACAATCATAACATATTCCACATCATGTACCACTCCTCCTTTATTCACTAAACACTTAGATTAAACTGCATATGTAAACTGCTGATAATGGAGTTGTTTTGACCCATAAAAATGTCAGTCTAATAGACTGATGGCCTCTAAGCTAAGTAAGATATTTGGGTTTTTCTTCATTTTCACCTTTTTATTACATTTACCTATTGCATGTACATGGCACAGTATATGAAATCAGAGGATAACTTGTGGGAATTGGTTCTCTCCTTCTGGCTGCCATGTGGGTCCCAGAAATTGAACTTGGATTACCAGTCTTTGCAGGCATCTTTACCCACAGGGCCATCTGGACAACCCATAATGAACATTTTGTTATGTTTCTGGCAGGGCTGGGAATTGAACTTGAGACTTTGTACATGCTAGACTAGTACTCTACCATGGAGCCATATCCTGAGCTCTCATTATTCAATTTTTTTTCTTTTTTATTTTATTTTTTTATTTATTAAAGATTTCTGTCTCTTCCCCACCGCCGCCTCCCATTTCCCTCCCCCTCCCCCAATCAAGTCCTCCTCCCTCACTAGCCCAAAGAGCAATCAGGGTTCCCTGCCCTGTGGGAAGTCCAAGGACCACCCACATCCATCCAGGTCTAGTAAGGTGAGCATCCAAACTGCCTAGGCTCCCACAAAGCCAATAGGTGCAGTAGGATCAAAAACCCCTTGCCATTGTTCTTGAGGTCTCAGTAGTCCTCATTGTCCACTATGTTCAGCGAGACCGGTTTTAACCCAGGCTTTTTCAGACCCAGGCCAGCTGGCCTTGGTGAGTTCCCGATAGAACATCCCCATTGTCTCAGTGTGTGGGTGCACCCCTCGCGGTCCTCAGTTCCTTGCTCGTGCTCTCTCCTTGTGCTCCTGATTTGGACCTTGAGATTTCAGTCCGGTGCTCCAATGTGGGTCTCTGTCTCTGTCTCTGTCTCCTTTCATCGCCTGATGAAGGTTAATATTCAGGAGGATGCCTATATGTTTTTCTTTGGGTTCTCCTTCTTATTTAGATTCTCTAAGAACCCGAATTATAGGCTCAATGTCCTTTATTTATGGCTAGAAACCAAATATGAGTGAGTACATCCCATGTTCCTCTTTTTGGGTCTGGCTTACCTCACTCAGGATAGTGTTTTCTATTTCCATCCATTTGCCTCCAAACTTCAAGAAGTCCTTGTTTTTTACTGCTGAGTAGTACTCTAATATGTATATATTCCATACTTTCTTCATCCATTCTTCAATTGAAGGGCATCTAGGTTGTTTCCAGGTTCTGGCTATTACAAACAATGCTGCTATGAACATAGTAGAGCATATACTTTTGTTGTATGATACGGCCTCTCTTGGGTATATTCCCAAGAGTGGTATTGCTGGGTCCATGGGTAGGTTGATCCCGAATTTCCTGAGAAACCTCCACACTGCTTTCCAGAGTGGTTGCACAAGTTTGCATTCCCACCAGCAATGGATGAGTGTACCCCTTTCTCCACAACCTCTCCAGGAAAGGCTATCATTGGTGTCTCATTATTCAATTTTAAAACACTATTAAAACAATGATTGCCTTCTGGGTCAGCTCTGAGATTTCTTCAGATCCTAAACATCTATTTACATTATTCTGAAAACCCATAGAAGATAAGCCAACCCCCCCAAACTTGATAGTTTACTCTGGTAGGTCAGGGAGATGGTTCCGTTGGTGAAAATCTTGCATGAGGACCTGAAATTGATCCCCAGGACACATGTAAAAAAGCTAAGTTTTATAGTCAGTACTTGTACTTGAAGCATTGAAGAGGGGAAGACAGACAGGTCTCTGTGGCTCATTGGCTAGCCAGTTTCACCTAATCAACAAAGTCAGGGTCACTGAGAGACCCTGTCTCAAAAAGCAAGGTGAATACTTTATGGGGAATGAAACCTACAGTCTACATATAAGCACACACATAAGAGCAGACACACATGAATGCATGCATGCACACCTGCACAGACACTCATAAATACACACACCCAAAAAGGAAAAGAGCAAACCCTAAGCATCACATAAGTTGAGAACTATGAATGTGATATCTTCTGATACACTGAACACACCCAGCTAGGTTTTTCTTGTATCTTAGTTGTTTCCTTAAAAATTCCAAAACTATAGCATAGCTATTCACAGAGTATCTTTACCTTCATTCATTATTTTCCAAAAACCACGTTAGACATAGTTGTCTCCCCTTGGCCTATTTCTATTTCTAAATTGCCTTTTCCTGTGACCCACCAAAGTGTCTATGGCATCTGTGATTCCTGCTAATTGCAGGTTCTTGGCACAAGCCCCTGCTATCTCTATGAAAAGGTCAGCCATTTCTATCTGTCTGTCATTTATCTGCAGGAAACAGACTCAGCAGATTGTGTTTCCTCGCTATGATTAAAAAATGGATAGAAAATCTGATGATGGGCTGGCCTTCCAGGACAGGAGAGATGAATATGACTTTATTGGCACATCATGAAAAAAATGGGGGAATAAGAACTATTGTGGATTGAGGAAAGAGTTACTTAAATATTTACTTTGTTTTTGTTTTCTTCCTTTAATTTTTTTCTAGTATTTTCAATGTTCAGAAATGCTATCAGGAAAGAACTTGTAAAGGTTGGTTTAGCATACCAGACTTCAGCCACCAGGAAGCTTTCCCATATGTTGTCAGGTTCTTCAACAAATATGATTTTATTCAATATAAACTTACAAAACATACTGAAATATTTCATGACAGCAAATTAAACCACCTAGCAGGTAAGTCATATGAACAACCGTGTAATGTCAAACAGCATTGTGTATCTGTGCAAGAGTCACAGCTAGCTTCTTAATCATACACAAGACTGCATACTCAATCATACATATTCCCAAGCTGCCTCTGGGACATTTCAAATAAAGTTATTGAAATGGATACCAGAAAGCATGTTCACTAAAGGCTTTTACCATTCATGATATAACATGAAGACAGAGGAAAATCAGGAAACTGATGAGGAGTATCAGTCCAGAAATTTAAGGAAGATGTACACCCTTTACTATGTTGTCACCCAACTACAGGGTCTGAATTAACTATCAAATAAAGCACTTGTAATGCAAGAATGAGGACCTGAGTTCAAATTCACAGCACCTACATAAAAGTAGGGCACATAGATACACATAATGTAATCCCAGCACTGGTGTGACAGAGGTAAAAAGATCCCTGGGATTTATTGGTCAGCCAGAACAACCAAACCAATGAGTTCCAAGTTCAGTGTGAGACCCTGTCTCAAAAATTAAAATGGGAAGTTATTGAGGAAGTCACCCCAGTCAATCACTGTCCTCAAATGGACAAGTGACATGTACACGCAACCTGTATGCACACACATGTGCCCACATAATGCAAATATGGATGTATACACACCCCACAGATAAACATACAAAAATAATAATTGAGAGCACTCAAAGAAGAACTCTGACATTGAGTTCTGACCTCTACCCAAAGAGGTCCATGCATTCATGCTCACCCGCAGGCACATGTGCATGCCAACCTCCCCCACACATATACATACACATTAACTTCCCACATACACAAAAAGAAAAGAAAAATACACAGGGAAACAGTCAAAGATTATATTGCTAACCAAAAAAATGGGTGCCAGAAAAGAAAAGAGGATGAAAAAGAAAAATTATACATTGTGTTAGAATTGAAAAGCAGTTAGTGATACATGTATTCTATAATGGCAATTACTACAACAAAGAAAGTAATTTTCTGAGCTAAGAAGAAAGGTAAGCTGGTAAAAATGCTTGCTTCTCACGTCCTTAACAAGCAAAAAAAGATCTGAATTTGATGCCCAGGACCCACATTAAAACAGCTGGGCAATGCGGCATGAGCAGAGGGTCCCAGCTCTAGGGGCTAATCTGTGTACCTAGTCTTGGGGCTAATCTGTGTACCTAGTCCAGGCCAGTGAGAGACCTTGTCTCAAAAACCCAACATCATGCATAGATGCTGAAAAAGAATACACAAGGCTGGCCTCCAGAGTCTCCTTTTGGCTTTTATTCTTTTGGTATGAGGCTGATGTCTCCTATCTGAGTGGCACACTTACAGTAGTTCATGTTAGGGGTGACCCATCAAAGGGACGAGTCCTTCTGACAGTTTTCAAGGAGCCGTTGTGTTGTTAGTGAGTCCCAGACAAAGCTGGGGACGAATTCTGTGCTTGTCATGCTGGCACAGGAAGACATGACTTATTTGCATCTGGAAAATTAGATTGGAAAAATTCAGAGACAAGTCAGAAATCTGTCTAAACAAACAGATGGCCTGGGGAATTATTTCCATCTTTATGTCAGTTTTTTTGGTACTAATAATTCAGGACTCGTATTTAAATCTTTCCGTGTGTGTGTGTGTGTGTGTAAGTCGTGTGAATGTGTGTTGTGTGGCTGTATGAGTGTGCACACATGTGACGGTCAGAGGGATCAACCTTGGATGTCATTCTTCAGGAGCAATATACTTTACTTGTGGTTTTGAAATTAATCAACTGATCAGCTCCCCAGCACTCTTCTGTTGCTGCTTCTGTCCTTTAAATGATGAATAGAGCTGGTTCTATTGACATTTTGGTTCTAGATATTTTCGGGTATGATAGCGCACATCTCTTTTCCATCTCCAAGTTGGACATTCATGATGGGCTCCATAGAGCTTTGTCTGCCAGGGACACCAGCTAGCTTCACTAAGGTCAGGAGTGGGCATCAATTCTGTTGTGGAGCTGTGTCAGACATACAGATAAGAACACCAGAGTAGCAATACAAACATGAATGGCCATATTAAGAATGTAAGACAGTGGTTTACCAAAGACACTGGTGCCGGAACATCTGGTTGGCAGATCTGGTGCTGCATTTTAGATGTGGTCTGATACTCACAGAGAAAAATTCACATATCAAGGCCACACAAAACAAGATAGTAAAGTGATTTGAAACAAAGCCTTGGAATATGTTTTGGAAAGGAGACAAGGTATAAATAGCAATTTCTTGGAAATGTTTCTCTCTGAAGTAGATTCTTCCAATCTTTATTATTTTTCCCAGTCTTGAGCTTGCATTTGCAGACTTGCTCACCAATATTCATTTCTAGCTGAGTGAACACTAGATAATACCAGAGACATTGTGCCACCAACCAGTTAAGGGACCATATACTCTAGACATAGGGTCATATACATACAGAACAGCCTGTGTATATCTTTTTTAATCATACAGAAAATAGTATAAGAGAGAACAAAGAATCACAGTAAGGCTACAGGAGTCAACCTTTGGTACCCACCAAAAGATGTACTTCTAGTTATCATTAGGTTCTGTGACTGTGAATCATGATTGACACTTGTAATAAAGAGATAGTGTATTGGAATATGTTCAGAAAGTGACAAAACATTATAAAATGTACCTTACAATCTTACATAAGTAGCTAAAGGAAATTAAATAACCTTTGTTCTTGAGTCCAAGATGCCTGGAATTCTAATTTGGCTCCATATCACCTCTGGTTTGTAGTATTTCAACCCTACATACCTCCTTCCTCTTGAGGGCAGGCTGGCCTCATGACCTGCTTCTTGCAGTATTCTCTCTCCAGCCAAATGGGATGATACCTCTGTATTTCAGTGATAAGCCTGTTAGTTCTCTACAGCTAGCTGACTCTCAATTGCCTTCCTGGATTGCACACTTTAATATAGCAAGCTGTCACATAAGAGAATTAGAGATATTATCACTAACCCTCCCACCATGGCTGTCATATGCTACAGTCAAGTCCAACTTATTTATTAGATGAGTAGCAGAAGTAATTGAGAGAACCTTTATTATTCCAGCTCAGTGCTTTCTCCATTTCCTAACCTATCCAACTCTCTTCCCTTTCCTATAAGATACCTTCAAAAATACCACAACTCCAGAGGTCCCTAACTCTTACAAACTATCAGTGCCCTAAATCTGTGCTGTTTAATTCTGGAATGATAAATGCTGAATGAGGATATAAATCCCTTGGGGATATCTATCCAGCTGTAATAACAACTATGCTATGATTAAAGATTCATTGGGAATGAAAAAAAAATCCATTTGCTTTTCTCAAAAAGAGTTTTTGATATCCATGAAAACTTCCTTTGGAAGCAACATAGAAGAGTTGAATTCTATTGGAAAACCAGAAATACATGTATATTCTTTACAACCTTGAAGCAAAATTGGAAAACGTCATGGTTTGGACTTGCAGTGTGCCCCAGGATTCCTGTTCAACACAAGCAGTATTCAGAGATAGGGACTAGGGGAGATGATTAATTCATGAAGACTGACACCACTAATGAATCCAAGAACACATCAAAAAGATTAATCCACCAAGATCAAGTAGGCTTCATCCCAGAGATGCAGGGAGGGTTCAACATATGAAAATCAGTCAATATAATCTACCATATAAACAAACTAAAAAAAACCCATAGGATCAGCTAATTAGATGCTGAAAAAGCCTTCAACAAAATTGAACACCCATTCATGATAAAAGTCTTAAAGAGATGACAGATACAAAGAACATAGCTAAATATAATAATGACAATTTACAGAAAGCCAATAGACAATATCAAATTAAATGGCGAGAAACTCAAAGCAATTAAGCTAAAATCAGAAAAAGACAAGACTGTCCACTCTCTCCATATCTAGTCAAGGTAATTGAAGTTCTAGCTGAAGTAATAAGACAACTGAACGATATCAAGGGGATACAAATAGTAAAGAAAGAAGTCAAAGTATCATTATTTGCAGATGATTTGATAGTATACATAAGCAATCCCCAAAATTCTACCAGGAAACTCCCACAGCTGATAAACACTTTTAGTGAAATGACTGGAAAACTGGAAAAAAAAAGATTAACTCAGAAACTTTAACTCAAAAAAAATCAGTACCTCTCTTATACATAAATGATAAATGGACTGAAATCAGGGAAACAACACCCCTCACAATAACCACAAACAATAAAAAATACTTTGAGATAACACTAATCAAGCAAGTGAAATACTTATATGACAAAAACTCCAAGTCTTTAAAGAAAGAAATTGAAGAAGATACCAGAAGCTGAAAGAGCTCCATGGATTGGTAGAAGTAACATAGTAAAATTGGCCATCTTACCAAAAGTAACCTAGAGATTTAATGCAATCCCTATTCGAATTCCAACACAGTTGTTTACAGACCATGAAAGGAAAATAGTCAATTTCATAGGAAAAACAAAATGAAAACCTGGATAGCTGTAACAGTCCTGTACAACAAAAGAACTTCTGGAGGAGTCATCATCCCTGATTTCAAGTTGTACTACAAAGTTATCGTAATAAAATGCATGACATTGGCATAAAAAAAGACAGATGAATAAACGGAATCGAATCCAAGACCCAGAGGTGTAAATCCATATATCTATGAAAACCTGAAGTACACAATGGGAAAAAAGAAAGCATCTTCAACAAATGGTGTTGGTCTAACTAGATGTCAGCATATAGAAGAATGAAAATTGATCCTTATCTATCAAGTCCAAGTGGATCAAAGAACTCAAAGAGATATACTAAACATGATAGATCAGAAAGTAGGGAATAGCCTTGAACATATTGGCACAGGAGACAACTTTCTGAATATAACACCAGTAGCAGACACCGAGATATACAATTAATAAATGTGACCTCATGAAACCATAAAGCTTCCATAAGGCAAAGAAAGTCACCAATAGGACAAAACAACAATCTACAGAATAGGAAAAGATTTATTTTCCAAAATACATAAAGAACTCAAGAAACTAGACATTAATAAGCCAAATAATCCTATTATAAATCAGGTACAGATCTAAACAGAGTGTTTTCAATATAGGAATCTTTAATGGCCAAGAATCACTTAAAGAATTGTCCAACATCCTTAGCCACCAGGGTAATGTAATTCAAAATGACTCTGAGACTTTATTTTACACCTGTCAGAATGGCTAAGATCAAAATACAAATAACAGCCATACTGGTGAGGATATAAAGCAAGGGGAACACTCCTCCATTGTTTGTCGGAGCGCAAACTTGTACAGTCACTATAAAAATCAATATGGCAAATACTCAGGAAGTTGTGAATCAATCTACCTCAAGACCCAGATATACCACTCTTGAGTATATACCTAAAGGTCACTCCACAAGGATACTTGCTCAACTATGTTCATTTTTCATAATTGACAGAAACTGGAAACAACCTAGATGTTCCTCAACCCAAGAATGGACAAAGAAAACATGGCTCATTTATACAATGGAGTATTACTTAAATGTAAAAAACAATGACATCATGAAATTTGAAGGCAAATGGTTGAAACTAAAAAAAAAAATCATCCCCAGTGAAGTAACCCAGACCCAGAAACACAAACATGGTATGTACTCACTCATAACTAGATATTAGTTGTACAGTAAAGGACAATTATACCACAACCTGCAGACCTAGAAAGGCTAAGTAACAAGGAGACTCAAGGGTGGATGCTAGAAAGGGGAAATAGAAGAGATGTTGCATGTGGACTGGGAGCAGGTGGGGATGGGAAGAGGAGGGATTGAGGATGGAGGGAGAGAGTACTGGGATAAATGACTGAAATCTGGGGGCATTTAGGGGTGCAATGTAGAAATCTAGTGCAGTAGAAATTCCCTGTGATCTATGAGAGTGACACCCACGAAGTCTCCTAGCAACTGAGGACACAAAGCCTGAACTGGAAATACTCCCAGCAATGGGACTTGTGGCCAGGAGGACAACCCAGGCACAAAATCTATGACCCACAATTCGACCTGCCTGCAAGATGTGCAATGACACAGAATTTCTGGGAGTGGCCAACCAATGATTGATCCAACTTGAGGCCCATAACACAAGAAGGAGCCAATGTCTGACATTGCCTGGATGGCCAGGAACCAGAGACAGAAAGCCCAGAGACCCATGATAGAACCAAACACAACTAACAAAAAACAAAACAAAAACAAAACAAAAACAAAAACAAAACAAAACAACAACAAAAAAAAACAAGAGTCAATGAAACTATTCTTAATGATATTACTCATAGATTGGTGCCTAGCTCATTGTCATCAGAGGGGTGTCATCCAGAAACTGATGGGAGCAGATACAGAGATCCACAGCCAAACACTATGCAGAGGCAGGAAAACCCTGTAGAAAATGGGAAGGAAGGATTGTAAGATCCTGAGGGATCAAGGATACCACAGCTCTTTTTGTTTGTTTGTTTGTTTTTGTTTTTTTTGAGACAGGGTTTTGCTGTAGTTTTGGAGCCAGTCTGGAACTAGCTCTTGTAGACCAGACTGGCAAATACAGCTCACTGAATCAACAAACCTGGGCTCATAGGGGCTTACAAAGACTCAAGCAACAAACACGAACCCTGTATGTGTCTGCACTAGGTCTTCTACATATACATTATGGTTGTGTAGCTTGGTGATTTTATGGGACTCTCAACAGTGAGAGCAGGTTGCATCTCTGACACTTCTACCTGACTTGGGACCCTTTACCTCCTACTAGGTCGCCTTAACTGTCCTTGATATGAGGGTTTGTGTCGAATCTTATTGCTACTTGTTATGCCACTCTGGGTGGATATTCCTGGGACATCAGCTCTTTTTATTTTAAAGGAAAAGGAGGGAGAGTAGATCAGGGAGGGAGAAGAGGTACAGGGAGGGACTGGGATGAGTGGAGGGAAGGAAAACAGCCGTCGGGATGTAATGTATGAGAAAAGAATAAAAAAGGTACAAGTAAAAACAAAAATAAATAAATAAATCTCTCAATAACTTTTAAAAAATGAAATGTAGGCGACAGAGCCTTGTTAAATGGAAAAGGTCTTTGGGGTGTGTCCTTTGTACTTTATCTTGTCCCTAGGTCCTTATTCCTTCTTTCTGCCTTTTGATCACCAGGAAATGAGCAGCTTTGCTTTACAACATGTTTCTACCATTGTGTTCTGCTCCCTCATGGAGCAGAAAAAAGTGGAGTCAAGTGACCATGGACTGAAACAATGAAATGAAATAAACATTTTGGCCTTTAGGTTGATATTCTCAGCTATATTGTCATGGCAACAGAAAGAAGCTGGCTAACACAGAGGACCATTGTTTTTAATCAAACAGCAATGTTTACCAACAGGTAGGCTACTCCTTCCCTTCCTACAATTTTAACAGACTGAATAAAATATTCGAGGAGAATGAATAAAGGTGAACTTGTTTATGTCATCTTTGTGGCAACCTTGTCACTTGTTGCCATTTTCAGACGTCTCCCATAATCTGTAATAGGGATAGCTACTGAATCATTGTAAAAATAATTGGGAAGATATTTTTAGGATGTCGTATCCCCTAATGTGTCCAGTCTTCTCAATTACATGATCATCTAGGCTCTTCAGTATAAGAAGACAGGTGTGAAAATACTGCTGCACGAAGGCTATAGGAGTAATCAACAACTTTCTGATTGGATTTATGACCCACTCCACAAGACTGAACACATACCTGACACTGTGAACGTGGTCAAGAACCTGAGACTAGATAGGTCATATACCTCGGAGAAACCTATCACCATTATTCTGCCAAAGAAACATAGCAATAAAATGACTCCTAATGGCATACTGCTAACCCATTTGCATTAAACTTCTCTAGAGGAACAGAACTGATAGAACGAATATAGAAAGAGGGAGAGAGAGATAAAGAGAGAGATGGAGGGAGGGAGGGAGGGAGGGAGAGAGATTATTTATTAGAGTGAATTGCAGGCTGTGGACTAGCTAGTCCAAAAATGAATTTCTACCAATAGAAAACCCTAGAATTCAGTAGTTTTCAATCCATGAAGCTAGATGCCTCAGCTGGTCTTCAGTATATTCCAGAATCCTAAAGAAGTCGTCTCTAATGCCAACGAAGGAGTGAACTTGTCAGAGAGAATGACAAGCAAGCAGATAAGAGAGAGCAAGCTTCCTCCTTCCATGTCCTTTATATCGGCTGCCAGCAGAAGGTGCGACTGATATTACAGGTAGATCTTCCCATCTCAAAAGATCTGGATTAAAAGTGATCTTTCCCCGTTCAAAAGATTTAAGAAAAATCCCCCAACTCCCACAAATGTACAAGGATGACACCAATTAAGACTCTTAGTTAGCAACAGTGGATTTATAACCTGAACTGGCTATCTCTTGCGATCATATTGGTGGCTACCCCAATTAGAATCAGAGAGCATTTATCCAGTAATTGATGGAAACAGATGCAGAGGCCCACAGACAAGCACTAGACCGAGCTCCAGGAATTTTGTTGAAAAACGGGAGGGAGGATTGTACAGACTGGAGGGTCAAGATCATCACAAGGGAACCCACAGGAAAAAAAAAAATGTCTAACCTGGGCTCATAGAAGCTCATAGACTCTGAACTCATAGCTAGGGAGCCTGCATGGGACCAATCTAGGCCCCCTACATATGTGTGACAGTTGTGTATCTTGGTCTATTTGTGGGACTCCTAACAGAGGGAGCAGGACCTAAATACTTGGGCTGTCTTTCAGGAACCTAGTCCTCATATTGGGTTACCTTGCTTAGTCTTCATACAAGGGGAGGAACTTAGTTCTACCTCAACTTGATATGTCATGCTTTGTTGATAACCCTGTGAAGCCTGCCCCTTTCTGAACAGAAGCAGGGGGCAGTGGGGAAGAAAGAATAAGAGGAGAAAACAGAGGGGAAACCAGTCACGATATAAAATAAATGAATAAATTTAATACAGAAGTAAAAGAAAATTCCCTCACAGGTGTACCCAGTCACTTGGGTTTAATTAGTTCCAGGTGTAGTCAAGTTGACACTGACAATAGCCATTACATCATAGATCAGTGTCTTCACTTATTAGCCAATAGCAAAAAAAAAAAAAAAAATCAAACAAACAAAACCACTGCTAAACAATTTGCTACTCATTATCCCAAGAATTTTTTTTTTTTTTGCCTTCTAAACTTCAAAAGTTTGGAGTACTAAGTTGAGTTGAAAGGTAAAACTTAACATCTAAACTCTTAAACATTTTTGAATGAAGCAATTAAATATATAATCCCAATTATCACACTACAAAAAATAGAGAACACACCACAAAGGAGACCAACAACGTTTGGTGTTAAAGAAAACTTAGAGCATTCAAAAAAAAAAAAAAGGAGGAACAGAGCTGGAGGTGTGGCTCAGAGTGCTTGCCTAGAATGTGCAATGCCCTGAGTTTCATCCTCAGCATAGCAAAGGAAGAGAAAGGAAGAGCCAGAATGGTGGTGCCATTGAGACCTCCAGATGTCTAAGTTGTCAGCACAGGCACCTGTATAGAGTAGGTCTATAGACCACATTCGGGCTGGAGGGATGCTTCCATGGTAAAAAGCTCTTGCTGTACAAGCATGAGAACATTATTTTAAATCCTGAGCGCCCACAAAGAAAGTATCTAGGAATTGCTGATCATTAACATAGGCCCAGGCAGCATTTCTATTAAGCAAATCCTGTTTTCACTGCTACTACGCTGGTCTTTTACCTAAAGTATCAAATTTAAATCTACATGCTCAAGAATCCACATTTAAGCCAAGTCTAGTGACACAGGCCTGTAATCCCAGATACTCAGGAGGCTGATGAAGAAGTGCAAATTCACGGCCAGCCTGGCCAACAGGATGAGTTTAAGGCTAACTGAGATACTTTAAAGAGGCCCATGAATGCATGGGATTTTAGGTTTGATCCCCAGAATTGATGAAGGTGTATATTATCATACTGAGATCCAAATCCTTCCATTGTAATAGTTTTTCCTACTCTTTTAATGTGGGAAAGAACCTCTCTTTTAACTAATTCCTCCCTTTAAGAATTCCCAATTGTCTTATCAAATCTACCGACAATGTTGATGAAGATGTGAGCGTAATTGCTGCTGCATAGAATACTAAAAGCCTGACTGGATTTCAAAGTAGCTACCAAGTTTGGCAGCAGCCCAAGAAGGGGGTTCAGGGAGAATCTGCAATCCACGGTGGGGAGAGAGAGAGAGAGAGAGAGAGAGAGAGAGAGAGAGAGAGAGAGAGAGAAGAGGGGGGGGGGGGGGGAGGGAGGGAGCAAGGGAGGGAGGGAAAGAGGGAGGGAGGGAAGGAGGGGGGGAGAGAGGAGGAAGGGAGAGGTCTGAAAAACACACCAGGGATTGTTGGGGAGAAGCACATGTGGCAGCGGGCTGCCTGAAGGCAGAACCAGCCAGTAGCCACTTTGAAAATGGAATGATTAAATGAGAGGATATCTAACTTAGGTGGGATCTATTTAACATCAATTGTAAACATTATCAGCTTTATCTTTTTTGTCTTATCACTAAAAAAGTTGGTTAACCTGAGTGCTAAGGAAAAGCCTAATAAAACACATCACAGAGATATTCTAGGGCATGTGAATCCTGTGGCAATTGAACCCCATGTGCTTCTAGAGTTTGGGTGGCACCTAGAGACTGTTTCCGAGAGGCTACAACAGGAAAATCCCAAACATGCTCAGAAGAATAGGGAAAAAAGAAAAGAAAGCCTAGCCGGGTGGGGCTAGATCCTCATGGGCAGCTCAGGTAGGTACCCCATGTACAGCTCTGGCTTGTGCAGGTGACTAAAAAGCCACAGGAAAATGGATTTTTTGTGACTTCATACCCCAAACATTGAGCACCAAATGGAGCACAAATAATAAAAACCCAGAGATAGATATTGGGGTTCAACCTGAAGATCAGAAAAGCAAAGCAGCCAAGCCACTAGAGAGCTCTTACCTCTATGAAATCTTCAGAGTGAAGAGAGTGAGTCCCTGTCTCATCCCACCTTATATTCCTCTCTAGTACTGGGCTTAAAGGCGTTCACTACCACTGACCAGCCTCTGTAGATAGTGTGGCTGCTTGGATTAAAGGTGTGTACCACCGCTACCTGTCCTGTATGGCTGACTAGTGTGGCTGTTTTTCATTTTGGTCTTCAGGCAAGCTTTACTTATTAAAAAAAAATGAAGTATCATTACAGTTGGGGACTCGTGCTCTTTTCCTAGAGGACCCCTTCTTCCTCATCATGGCTGCAACCTCACGGTATCCTTACTTGTTTTCCATGAATGTATCTATGCCTATGAGAGGGAGAAAGAGGAAAATCATAAAATGGCTACAGCTAGGTCTCTATTTTTATTTCCAGTGCTTTACGTGTATTAGTCAAGAAAAACAATGGGGTTCACAGTGAGACTTTTTTCCTTTAATTGGAAATTGATTTTTTTCTCACATATATAGCCTGATTCCAATTTCCCCTCCCTCTACTCCTCCCAGTTTCTCCCCACTTCCCCTCCCATCCCCCCATCTAGATACACATCATTTCTATTTTAATACGCTGATATTTATGCCTCATTCCTCCATGGTATACCCCTACATTCATTGATCCCTTGTCTTTTTCCCTAATTGCTTCTTTTCATTGCACGTCTTTTCCTTTATTCACATTTCACATAGGGAAAAACACATGATACTTGTATTTCTGTGTCTGCCTTATTTCATGGTTACCATGACAATCTCAGTTCCATCCAATTTTTCTGACAGAGTTTCATTCTTTTTTATGGCTATACAAAAGTCCATTTTGTGTGTGTGTGTGTGTGTGTGTGTGTGTGTTATAATGCCTTTAGCCATTTATTTGTTGATGGACACTGGATCAACTAGTCTGAATGCATAACTTGACTATTGTGAATAGTGCTACAGTTACGATAGATAATTGGGTGTCTGTAGCAGATCATTTGCAGGGATGGTTGTTGGTTCCTTCACCCACAGCTAATTCTGTAGCCCTCAAATATTTTGAGACTCTCTGACTTCAGACAGGACTCTTAACAGTTCACTTAATAGTGTCAGACTAACCAGAACAACCTCCAAAGGGAAACAACCTGTGGAAAGACATTCCATTGAAAATCCAGAGACTGTATGCATACTAAAAGCTAAGAATTACATGGACTTCTGATGGAGACTGCATTGAATCTATAGATTGCTTTTGGTAGGATTGACATTTTCATTATATTGATACTACCCATCCAAGAGCATGAGAGATCTTTCTACTTCCTGGTATCTTCTTCAGTTTCTTTCTTCAAAGACTTAAAGTTCTTGTTGAACAGATCTTTCACTTCTTTGGTTACTGTTACCCCCAAGATATTTTGTTATTTGTGGCTATTGTAAAGGGTGATGTTTCTATGATTTCATTCTCAGCTTCTTTATCACTTGTATATAGGAGGACTACTGATTTTTTTTTTTTAGTTGATCTTGTATTCAGCCACATTACTGAAGGTATTGTATTTATCAGCTGTAGGAGTTCCCTGGTAGAGTTTTTGGAGTCACTTATATATACTATCATATCATCTGCAAATAGTAAAAGTTTGACTTTTTCCTTTCCAATTTGACTCCCTGATCTCCTTTCATTGTCTTATTTATCTAGCCCGAACTTCAAGAACTATATTGAATAGATATGAACAAAGTGGACAGCCTTGTCTTGTTCCTGATTTTAGTGGAATTGCTTTGAGTTTCTCTCCATTTAATTTGATTGTGACTGTTGGCTTGCTTTTATTATGTTTGGACATGTTCATTGTATCTCTGATTTCTCCAAGACCTTTATCATGAAGGGGTGCTGTTGAATATTTTTTCAGCATCAATTGAGATGATCATATGGTTTCTTTCTCTCAGTTTACTTATATGAGTGGATTGTATTGATAGATTTTTGTATATCGAACCATACCTGCATCTCTGGGAATCCCAACACAATTTTCACAGACCTTGAAATAACAATAATCAACTTCATATAGAAGAAAAACCAGGATAGCCAAAACAATCCTGTATAATAAACGGACTTCTGGAGGAATCACCATCTCTGATATCAAACTTTATTACAGAGCTACAGTAATGAAAACAGTTTGATACTGACATAAAAACAGATAGGTTGATAAATGGAATCCAATTGAAGACCTGGATATTAATACACACACCTATTAACACCTGATTTTGAAAAATAAGCTAAAAATCAAACAATAGAAAAAGAAAGCATCTCCAACAAATGGCGCTGGCATAACTGGATGTTAACTTGTAGAAGAATTCAAATAGATCCATATCTATCACCATGCACAAAGTTCAAGTCCAAATGGATTAAAGACCTCAATATAAATCCGACCGCATTTATATTGAACCTGATAAAGAGAAAGTGGGAAGTTGCCTTCAATGCATTGGCACAGGAGACTATTTCCTATGTATAACCCAAGTAACACAGACACTGAGAGCAACAATAAATAAATGGGACTTCCTGAAATTGAGAAGCTTCTGTAAAGCAAAGGACAGGACACACTATGTAAGACAAAAAGGCAGCCTACTGAATCTTCACCAACCCCACATTAGACAGAAGACTGATCTCCAAATTATATGAACTTAAAAAATTAGACATCAAAATTCCAAATAATCCAATTAAAAATGTGGTACAGAACTAAAGAGAGAATTTCCAATAGAAGAATCTCAAATGGCCAAAAGACCACTTAAAGAAATGTTCAATATCCTTAGCCATCAGGGAAATACAAATCAGAACGACTCTGAGATACCATTTTATGCCAGTCAGAATGGGTTAGATCAAAAACACCAATGATAGTTTATGCTGGAGAGAATGTGAGGTAAGGGTAATATTCCTCCATTGCTGGTGGGAATGCAAACTTGTACAATTTGTACAATCACTCTGGAAATCAGTATGGCAGTTTCTCAGAAAATTGGGAACCAATCTACCTCAGGACCCAGCATACCACTCTTGGGAATATACCCAAAGGATTCTCAATCATACTACAAGATATTTGTTCAACTAGGTTCATAGCAGCATTGTTGCAATAGCCAGAATCTGGAAACAACCTAGATACCCCTCAAGAAGAATGGATAAAGAAAAGGTGGTACATTTACACATTGAAGTACTACTCAGCGGTAAAAAGGAATGATATCTTGAATTTTGCATGCAAAGGGATGGAACTAGAAAAAAAAAACATCACAAGTGAGGTAACCCAGACTGAGAAACATGAACATGGTATGTACTTACTCAAACGTGGATACTAGCTGTAAAGCAAAGGATAACAAGTCTATAGTCCATGACCCTATAGAAGTTAAGTAACAAGCTGAACCCTAAGTAAAACACACATAGATTCACCTGGAATGGAGAAAAAAATATAACCTGAAAAAATTGGGAGCATGGAGCGGGGGGGGGGGGGGGGAAGGAGAAAAGGAATGGAGAAAGGGAGTGGGGAAAACTTGGGGAAATAGGACAGGATAGTCAAAATGGAGGAAGGACAGAGATAAGAGCAAGAAAATAGATATTTTGATTGAGGGGGCCATTATGGGGTTAGCAAGAAACCTATCGTTAGAGAAATTCCCAGGAACCCACAAGGATGACCCCAGATAAGACCCTAAACAATAGAGGAGAGGGTGCTGGAACTGGCCTTGCCCTATAGTCAGATTGATGCATATCTTAAATGTCACTATAGAACCTTGATCCAGCAACTGATGGAAACAGAGGCAGAGACCTGCCGTGGAGCACTGGGCTGACCTCCCAAAGAGCAGTTGAAGAGTGGGAGGAGTGAGAATATGAGCAAAGAGGTCAAGACCATGATGGGGGAACCCACTGAAACAGTTTACCTGAGCTAATGGGAGCTCACCAACTCCAGCTGGACAGGGAAGGAACCAGCATAGGACCAAACTAGACCCTCTGACTGTGGGTGACAGCTGTATGGCTGGGGCAGACTGAGGGGCCATTGGCAGTGGCACCAGGATTTATCCCTACTGCTTGTACCCATTCTCTTTACATGAATACCTTGCTCAGCCTAGATATAGTAGGGAGGGCCCTGGACATTCCCCCCCAAAATGTACCTTACCCTCTCTGAGGAATGGATGGGGGTGGGTTGAGGGAATGTGGAAGGAATTGAAGGAGTGGAGGGAGTGGGAACTGGGATTGGTATGTAAAATAAAAAAAAAAAGATAGTTTGTGTTCTTTTTTAAAAAAAAGCTGGTTCTTGGAGAAAATCAACAAGATTGACAAACCCCTATCCAAACTAATCAAACAGCAGAGAGAGAATATGCAAATTAACAAGATCAGAAATGAAAAGCGGGACAACCACAGACACAGAGGAAATTCAGAGAATCATTAGATCTTACTACAAAAGCCTGTATGCCACAAAATTGGAAAATGTGAAAAAAACGGGCTTTTTTAAGATAAGTGCCACATACCAAAATTAAATCAAGACCAGGTGAACAATTTAAATAGACCCACTATCACACTTATATCAAATATCACTATAGAAACTTCATCTGGCGATGGATGGAGATAGAGACAGAGACCCGCATTGGAGCATTGGACTGAGCTCCCAAGGCCCAGATGAAGAGCAGAAGGAGGGAGAACATGAGCAAGGAAGTCAGGATTACAAGAGGTGCACCCACCCACGGAGACAGTGGGGCTGATCTAATGGGAGCTCACCAAGGCCAGCTGGACTGGGACTGATGGAGCATGGGATCAAACCGGACTCTCTGAACATGTGGACAGTGAGGGCTAACTGAGAAGCCAAGGACAATGGCACTGGTTTTGATCCTACTGCATGTACTGATTTTGTGGGAGCCTAGTCTGTTTGGATGCTCACCTTCCTAGACCTGGATGGAGGGGGGAGGACCTTGGACTTCCCACAGGGCTGGGCACCCTGACTGCTCTTAGGACTGGATGTGAGTGGGAGGGGGAGTGAGGGGAGTGGGAGGGACATGGGAGGATGGGAGGAGGTAGAAATTTTTAATAAATAAATAAAAATAAATTAAATTTAAAAAGATGAATTAGATGGGCTTTTCATGCCAAGAGGTAGGAATGTCTAGGGTGATTTAGAATCAAACTGTAGGTCATTGGAGGCAGAAAAGATGTTGGGGAATTATCTATAGTATTACCCAACTCTAAATCCTGCAAGCCACAATAATGATCAATGTAGCAAAATGTGTTCATTGATGCAATAGTGCCACAAATGCTATGGGAGTAACTAACGTATTTCTGATTGTACTTAAGGCCTACTTCACAGGAGAAGACACCTATCTGGTACTATATATCTGACCAAGAACCATTGCTGGTTATCTCATAGGCCCCAGTGATAAACCTGCTACCATTTTTTCTACAAAATTGACATAGTATCAAACTCTTAATTTGAATCTCTCTGCCCTTAGGTTAATGCAGTTCTCGGACCTCATTATCACAGAAGTTTCTTTGTGCAGTGGACACTATTAATGCAGAAACTCACAAGTAGTCAGTGTGCAGAGGATAAGTAGATGAGGCATTCTTGGCCATCACTGGACATCTGTCTATATCCATTTTATTCTTTAACCACAATATCAAAATGCAAAACAAAGATGTGTGACTGGGGCCCTTTAATTTCCTTGGCAGACACAAGATATCCATTTTAGATTACTTTTGGCAACACCACCTGGGTGAGCAGGAATCAGAAGATAAGATTGTTGAGGTGAGAAAAGCCTTGTTGGACTCTGTGCAGGTCTTCCTAATGCTTTCACTTGGAAAAAGAATCCCTGAAGGATCATCAGTTATTCCATCCAAATGGAAATAAGAGAGGAAAGAGGAAAAGGAAGAAAATGGAAGGGGAAAGGAATGGGAGGAGAGGAGAGGGGCAAAGAAAAGTGAAGGAAAAGGAAAGGAAGGGAAGGGAAGATAGAAGAGACAAGAAGAGGAGAGGAGAGGAGAGGAGAGGAGAGGAGAGGAGAGGAGAGGAGAGGAGAGGAGAGGAGAGGAGAGGAGAGGAGAGGAGAGGAGAGGAGAGGAGAGGAGAGGAGTAAAGGAGTGAGAGAAGGAATTGGTGGGGGAGTGAATAAATAAATGGCTTTATTTCAAGAAAGAACAGATTTCCTTTCATTTTCATATATAAGGAAAAAGGATTGAGAAGGGGATGAGGAAGGGATGGAGAAGTATATGGAGGACACGGAGGAGTATAGAAACAGAGATAAAGAAAAGGGGACAAGAAAAAAGAAGTCAGAGGAGGAGGAAAAACAAAGAAGAAAGGAAGATCAGAGAGAGGAGCACTGTAATCCACCCCTATACCAGAGAGACCACCTACATCTTGCAAGTATGTGTACCGTGAGTCTTCCTGCTTAACATTTTTCCAGAAGGCCTTGTAACCTTTAGTACTGAATTTACAGAGGATGTTTGCATTATCAACACAACATTTGTGATGTATTTTAGGCTCTCAGTCGGCATCTTCATGTGACCTTTTCAAAAGATCTTTGATTTTTTTTTTCAAGAACAGAAACCTAACAATCAAGGAAAGCTGCTATTATGACGGAGACCTGCTTGCCTGCCTGCATGCATGCCTATCTATCTATCTATCTATCTATCTATCTATCTATCTGTCTGTCTGTCTGTCTATCTATCTATCTATCTATCTATCTATCTATCTATCTGTCTATCTGTCTGTCTATATCTATCCCACTTGTCTCTATTGTAGTGCCTTTTACAACACCTTAAAATTGCCCATAGACAATGTATCTTCTGATTAAGTGAATGAATTATTTATTTCCCTTCCCAATGTGCCCCACTCTAGTTTTGTCAAGCAGAATGGGTATGAAGAGAGATAAATTGCTATTAGTTCTGACTACTCAGGCTTTAGATCAGTTTGCTGCCACTCCCTAACTAAGCATCTAGAGCTACCACAAAATTGTAGCCAAAGGAAAACCTGTCAGACAGTATGACAGATGTTCAGACTTCAAGGAAAGCCCAGCATGATGGCCTTTAAAGAGGCCTTTGCATTGGCGCTATGATCTTGATCTTCATAAAAAGAAAGGGTAAAACACCCACTGTGACTGAAGAGAGAGCTCCATAATGAGCTCCATTTTTTAAAGAAAGGTACAAAAAAGCTAGGAGGAGCCTTCAGTTCAGAACAAATAGTGCTGTAATAAGCTAAAGTAAAGTGTGTCTCAGTCACCCTAGAGAGAAAGGAGATGGGAGGAAAGGCTAAAAAGGACAGGAGGAATAGGAAGGAGAAGGACAAAAAAGAAGAAGAGGGAGGGGGAATGGAGAGGAGAAGAAAGGGAAGAAAGAAAGAAAGAAAGAAAGAAAGAAAGAAAGAAAGAAAGAAAGAAAGAGGAGAACAGGAGGGAGAAAGAGACCAGGGAGGAAGAAGAGACGGAGAAGGGGAAAGGAAGAATGAAAAATAAAGAGAAAGAAAGAAGACCAGGAAGAGAAGGAAGAATAAAAATGATGAAAATGTAGAGACGTGTCTCTGTTCTTGGGCAGAGGTGAATAAATACCTTTTTACCCCAGACAGAGAACCAAACAATAGACCTCCTTGGATGAGCTATTCTCCAACCTGTCAAACTTCCTACAAGTTGTGAACTGAGCCTCAGGTTCTCAGCTTTTATAAGTTGTCACCCATGTTGAGGTGGGTTTTGGTTATGCAGCTGTCTTTGAACCATTTCTGCTCCTTTTAAGTAACATATCACCAATACTCCTATAACTAACACCAATAAAACTCATTGACTCACCAAGTTGGGTTTTTCTAGAGGAGGAAAAATGAGGAGAAAGTGAAGGAGAAAGAGGACAAGCAAGAGAAGGAGGGAGAGAATGAAAAAAGGAGAAAGAGGGAGGATGAAGAAGGTAGGGGAAGGGGAGGAATGAAGAAGAAAAGAAAAGAAGGAGGTAGAAGTAGAACAGAAGAAAGAAAAGGAGGAAGAAAAACTAGCAGGAAAAACTATGAGGATAATAAGTAAATGTTTGGTATGGAGAGTGTCTTTGAGGTGTTATGGGAGCTGGATATCTAAGACTGATCAATAGCTTTCTAGACAATCTCATGGTACCAAGATTGTGAAAACACCAAGGAAAAACTACATCTTCACGGTCTTAGGTGATGTTAATTAATGTAGTGTCTGTGTTTCAAAGACCAGAATCAGAGCATGTTGTGTCCTGTCCTCAGATTGGAGTTCACTTCAGTGCTAGTCTGTCTAGTCAACCAGGGAGAAGTCAGATGAGGTGGATGGCCACCGAAGAGCACTCCTTTCCTGCACATCTTGCAGTTTGCCTGACCCACAAGATAGTGCTAAGAGCAACAGAGAATGAAGTTCATTGAGCCCTTTCCTCTTCCAAAGTCATTCTGCCCACATGTACACATTTCAAATTCAAGATCTCCAAGGCAGGCTTGGTTCTTTAAGGAGGTTTTTCCTCTGACTTTTCATACTCCATCAACTTTGTAATGAGGGGTCTTCCCTGTGTTCACAGTGCTCCAACACATTCATGGTTCACTCATGAGACAAACTGATTCCATAGTGGGTCTCAAGGACCTGCTGCCTCAAGCTGAAACTCTCTGGTTGTATATGGAATGTCAAGAAAAATAACTGATTTTTTTCTTTTGTTTTGTTTTTCATTGAGACTGGAATCTTTCTTTATACCCCAAGCCATCTCAAACCCATGAGTCTCCTTCTTCTGCCTCCCAAGTATTAGAATTACAGGTATGCACCACCACACTCATCCAACAGTTCACTTTTGTGCAATAAAAATTTGTGAGAGTGGTGAGCTGCCACTTCTCCGAGCATGTTGTAGGTCTGTGTGCATCTACAGGCATGAAACATGGACTAGTGTTTGCCAGGAGTGGAACAGAGGACTAGCAGGAACGGGGGCTTGGGTGACAGCTAAAAAATACTGTGCTTCTTTGAGGATGACAAAGGTGTTTTAAAATGACTGTAGTGGTGGGTGTATGACTCTGCACAGACACACTAAGAACTAGTAAATAGAATAGTATGTGGTTTAACTATATCTTAGTAAGTCCTTTACAAAATAAATTTATATTGTTCCCGCTCTCTGCCTATCCCTCTCATCTTGATTTATCTCTAACATCTATCTCACTTGCTCACCCTGAAGACTCTGCTTCTCAGGCTGTGAACTTCCCTTTCAAGAAAGCCCAATGGTAAGGAACAGAGGAAGGTCTTTTGGACAAGAACCAGCAAACAGCTCAACACAATAAGCCTGCCAGAGCATGATTTTGCCAGCACCCATGTGCAGGAGCTTTAGAAGAATAGTTTTCCACAGTCACGCCAGAAGATGACAATAGCTGTTGGTGTTTGTTTGTTTGTTTGTTTGTTTTTTATAGCAAGTTCATTATCATGAACTACATCAGAAGTTATCTTTAGATTGTTGATATACACAGACCTGACATAAAGCTCTTAAATGGGGGTTCTTGTTACTAGCTGATAGATAGCTTGTACAACTCCATAAGTCCTTCTTTCTTCTCCTTTATTTTCTAATCTTGATTTTATTATATTGTAGTATCCAAAAGAAGATCTCTACATAACTTTCTAAGGCAATGTTTTGTGATATTTTTTTTTCTGTTCAGACCACTCCTGACTCCAATCTTTGTCTCTCCATTTTTCTTCACCTGGAAGAAAAACTTTTTCTTTTCTCTCAATATTCATTTCTGTATAGATGTTTACAAATATGCTTCTAGTTGTACATTTGCTTTGTAAGCATTGTGTGTTTAAAGGAAAATATCTGGAGTCCTGCTCATTTTTTGCCTGTTTCCTTGACACAAGTTCTCTCCACTGATACTGGAACTAGGATGGCAACCACCACATCCCAGTGATATTCTTGTCTCCACCTCACCCCAACCCCTAGTCCCTTTAACACTGAGATTACAATATGGAATGTGACCATATTCAGCTTCTTACAGGGGTCCTGGGGATTTGAATTCAGGTCCTCATGCTTGCACACAAAAATGTTCTCATCTTCTGTACCATTTTCCCAAAACCCTTACACATTGCTTTCATTTCATTTTTACTAGTCCTTTTTTGACGACAGTGTATGCATGTGTGTGTGTGTGTGTGCGTGCGTGTGTGTAACTAAGTATTTCCATTTGGGGCCCTTTTCCATGCAATATGACAGGTCCCATTGCATTTTTTCACATATGTAAGCTTATCTCAGTAATGTACCATTGGAATTCTATCCAATACTTCACAGTATTGTAGTCACTATTATTCATCCATTTCACCAAATATCACTGCTCATTCACAGACCTGACTTTACCAGCCCTGTTTAGGGACATAAAGTTTGCCTTTTCTAGTGTCTTTAAGTTATTTGCTCTAGATTTACTACATGTTTGGCTGAAGAAAACGAGGGCCATTTTTTAAGCAGTGAACTTATTTCCAGACATTTGAAATCAATGAGAAACTGATTCTACCTTTTGAAGGCCCTTACCCAACATGAGATTCCTTTCATACATTCCCCCTTATCATCCTTGGGTGAGATGAGATTTATGTGACTATGTTGTTATATACAAATAAAGGGTGTCATAATAGAAAAAGGAATAATCATAGTCTCCATTAAGCTAATAACACAGACTGCAGTTAAAATTTGGTTCCTAGCACCTATATAACATGGCTTGAAAATACTTCTAACTCTAGTTCCAAAGGATCCTGTGCCTTCTTCTGGCCTCCAATGGGCACTCTATTCACATGTACTCACATGAATACATGCGAGCATGCACACACGGTCACACACACATATAATTAAAAATAAATATATCTGGGGCTGGAAAGATAGATCAGCAGCAAAAAGCAAGTAGTGCCCTTGCAGAGGACCTGACATGGCAACTCACAATGGTCTGTAACACCATTTCCATGGAACCTGATGCTATCTTCCAGACTCTGGAGGCACTAGGCATACACAGCACACTGACACATAAACATGAATAAAAGCAAAATGTAAAGAAGAATATATATGGAAGTGCCACCACAACATAAAACTCTCATCATTAAAAATCTTATCTAAAATAGGAAGTTACTTTTAAAAGAGAGGAAGAGATCAAGCAATGTCCCTTGGCAAAGGTGTTTTAAGTCTGCCCAACGTCAAGTTGTGGGTTTTCCCACTTGCTGTTCAAGGAGCATAGATGAGATTCTACCACCATGTGTCTGTTGTTGTTTACATAATCCATCATTTGATCCACTGTCTTTAAACTCCAACATTTCAGCACATCACCTGTGGTACTGAGCTAAAAAAAAAAAAAAACTGAGAAAGCAGTAGACCAACACAAGACCAAATAATTTGGAATATGATTATATTAATTCGTTTTTTTATAGCTGATGTTCACAAGAGCTCTTTTGTTGATAAAAATCATTGATCTTTCACAGGACCATGTGTTTAAATTGAATTTATATTCAGCTACTTAAATATTAAGTGAGAATGTATTGATGATGAAGCCACACACACCCAGACAAGATTAGTATTACCTTTTGGTAACAGTTTACTTGGCATTTTAGCAGTTTTCACAACAATTTTTAAAAAATCAGTATCAATCTCTTTCCCCTGATCTCTCCTCTCCTCTTCATTCATCCACAGGCTTGAGACCACAGTCATCTCCTGCTGACCAGCTCCAGTGTTACATTCCAATCTAAAGGTTCCTAAACCTGAGTGTCCTGTAAAGTAGGGGCCAGCCACTCAGCAAACAAAATGTGTAATTTTCTCTTTCCTTTTTAGTGTGTGTGTGTGTGTGCATGCGTGCATGCATGCGTGTGGTGTGCATGTGTATGCATGTGTCTGTGCAATGCACATACATCCTTTCTGACTTAGTCTTCTGGTACCTTGTTTTGAGAAACGTGGACACAATCTCTGCACAAAGCAGCTGTCCTAGTTTTCTGGCTGTTGCTATGACAAAACGCATTACCACACCGACTCGGGGAAGAAAGGATTTGTTTGTTTGGTTGTTTTCATCTTACACGTTACAACTTATCATTGAGAGAATTCAGGGCAAGTACTCAAGCAGGAGCGAGGCAGGAAAAATGGAGGAAAGCTGCTTCCTAGCTTCCTCATATTCAGCTTCATTTCTCATACAACTCGGGACCTGGGAATGCTACTACCGACAGTCACCTGAGCCTTCCTGCATGAATTAGCAATCAAGAAAATGCACAAAGACCAATCCATAGGTCAATCTGATGGAGAGAAGTCTTGAACTAAAGTTCTTTCTTTCCAGCATGTGGCAACTTGACAACTAAGACTAGCCTATCACAGATACCTAAACGAATCAGGGATTCAGGATTTCAATACATCTACTTTCTTGTCCTCCTAAACACGCTCTTGGAGACAATGTTTGTGGGATCTCTCTCTCTCTCTGTCTCTGTCTCTCTCTCTCTCTCTCTCTCTCTCCCTCCCTCCCTCCCTCCCTCCCTCCCTCCCTCCTT